>NC_135308.1:1840200-1891150 GCF_048772815.1 Callospermophilus lateralis
CCTCCTCTCTCTCCTCCTCCCTCTTCACTCATCCCCTCCTCTCTCACTCCTCCCTCCTCTCTCTCTCCTCCCTCCTCCCTCCTCTTCCCTCCTCCCTCCTCTCTCTCCTCCCTCCTCTCTCTCCTCCCTCCTCTCTCTCCTCCCTCCTCTCTCCCTCCTCTCTCTCTCCTCCTCCTCTCTCTCTCCTCCCTCCTCTCTCCCTCCTCTCTCTCTCCTCCCTCCTCTCTCTCCTCCCTCCTCTCTCCCTCCTCTCTCTCTCCTCCCTCCTCTCTCTCTCCTCCCTCCTCTCTCTCTCCTCCTCTCTCTCTCTCCCCCTCTCTCTCCTCCCTCCTCTCTCTCTCCTCCCTCCTCTCTCTCCTCCTCCCTCCTCCCTCTTCCCTCCTCCCTCCTCTCTCCTCCCTCCTCCCTCCTCTCTCTCTCCTCCCTCCTCTCTCTCTCCTCCCTCCTCCTCTCTCTCCTCCCTCCCTCCCCTCTCTCTCCTCCCTCCTCTCTCTCCTCCCTCCTCTCTCTCTCCTCTCTCTCTCCTCCCTCCTCTCTCTCTCCTCCCTCCTCTCTCTCTCCTCCCTCCTCTCTCTCCTCCCCCCTCTCCTCTCCTCCCTCCTCTCTCTCTCCTCCCTCCTCTCTCTCTCCTCCCTCCTCCCTCTTCCCTCCTCCCTCCTCTCTCCTCCCTCCTCCCTCCTCTCTCTCTCCTCCCTCCTCTCTCTCTCCTCCCTCCTCTCTCTCTCCTCCCTCCTCCCTCCCCTCTCTCTCCTCCCTCCTCTCTCTCTCCTCCCTCCTCCCTCCTCTCTCTCTCCTCCCTCCTCTCTCCTTCCTCCTCCCTCCTCTCTCTCTCCTCCCTCCTCTCTCTCTCCTCCCTCCTCTCTCTCTCCTTCCTCCTCCCTCCTCTTCCCTCCTCCCTCCTCTCCCCTCCCTCCAGAGCTGTCAAGCTGTCCTTCCCACCTCCCTTCCCTCCCCTGCAGGTGGCTGCCTGCACACACAAGGTGGCTGTGTCTTCTTGGTGGGCTGCCACTTCTCCTTCCCCTGCTGAGATGGCTCTGCAGCCTGTTAGACCTTAGTGGGCCACTCTTCCTTCCCAGCTGAGAGCCAAGCCTGCGTGCTGATCACACGTCCAGAAACCCCCAACTTCCTGTGAAGTTAACTTCGGTTCATTCCTGAGAGTCACATGTGAATGCTCAGAAGCCCTTGCTACTGGATCATAATTTAATACCATAAAAATGTCCCCAAAGTGGAACCCAGGGCGGACAAATGAAGAGAGAAAGGAAAAGTTAGCGAGGTCCCAGGAAACCTCTCGTCCACTGCCTGGACCTATGCCCAGTGCCTGGACCGCACATCTGCCTCCCAGCCAGTGGAGGGTTCTAGAAAAGCTCCATACTGACCAAAAGACCTCTCCTTGACATTTCAAACTGAACTCCAGGAAACCTCCTGTGTCATCTTCAAAATGTAGAAAAATTGAAAGCAAAACTTCCCAAATTGGAACCAAGGCAAAGGAAGCCACACCGACTCCCTGCGCACTCCAGAACTCCTTTAGAAGATGGCCTCTCCTCATCAGGGTGAGGTTTAGGTTTCAAGCTCACCCCCGCCCTCAGGTCCTTCTTCCCCTTAGTGGCTGACACCTAGCGGGGCCCCATGCACCCTGCAGCTGGCGCTCTACTCTGTCCAGAACCGCTGTCAGGTGTGGAAGCTAGGGAAAGGCTCAACACCCAGATAGAAGCTGTTGGGTATTCAGGAAGCTTCACGCCTCTCAGGGGATTCTGCTGACACGTCTTCAGGAGTCTGAAGTACCAAACCGTCCTCGTGTTTGTCCCTTTAAGTCAGTGGTCAGTATGTACTCGGCATGGCTCCTGGGAGATCTGCAAGTGCAAACCTGGTTTCCAATACCCTGTAGTGAGCTTCTCATTCATTGTATTTGTGTCCCAATTTCTGGATATTGATTTTCACTCTTTAAAATCAGACGATCTAACTTAAGGAGAAGGAGAAAGTGTTTTGCATTTTTAAAAAATGTGTGTCATTTGGGAAAGCAGTTTTGAAAGTCAAAGGAAGACACAAAATTTCTCTAAGACCGTGAGGTTGGGGGTTGGTGAAGGCACTCTGCAGTGTAGAAGAGCCCTCCCTGGAGAGCGGCTCAGTGGGGACACTCCTGACAGTCCTGGCAATCCCCAGTGGACTCCTGACAGTCCTGGCAATCCCCAGTGGACTCCTGACCGGCCTCCCCCAGGGGACTCCTGACCGGCCTCTGGGGAGGTAGAGGGGAGATGGTTGGGGAAGACCAAGGTCAGGGAGGTCAACCCAGGTGAGACAGGGTAGGGTCAGCCTCTCTCCCCGGGAGGCTGCTGGCTGCAGGGGCTTCTCCCAGCACCTCGGAGGATCCGAGCGTCCTGGGTGCTCACCAGGAGGCTGGCTCCAGGACGGTCGCAGGCCCGTGTGATGTGGGCTCAGCAAGTCTCCTCTGTGCTGTCCACACACATGGCCCTTGGGGTGTTGGGTGCCCAACAGGGAAGGACTTCTCTGCACGCGTCAGTGGCCTCAACTGGTCACGTAGGCTGGCCCTGCTGCAGGTCCTGGAGAGGAGGGGACCCTCCACTTCCTCAACACTGGAGGGAGCTGCTCGCCCAGCATGGCCTCCACTTGGCCTCCTGCTGTCTTGCCCAGGACACTTAGTGGCCTTCCTCCTGTTGGTCTCCCTCCTGCAGGGCCCTTCACCAGCTACCCCCCTCCCCCAGCCTGCTAAGAGTTTGCTTCTCATTGATTCAGGAAAGGGAGGGTGCACTTCCCTCAAGTCATGACTTCAACAGGAGCTGGGCTAGCGGTCAGCACCTCCCACCACACACAGGCCCTGGGGTGTGACCCTCCTCTGCCTCCGCAGGACCTGAGCGTCACCCTGTCACTCAGGCCACTTGTGGAAATAGGAGAGGCTGGGCTTTAACACCACAGCTTCATGTCCCTTGGACGTATCCCCAGGGCTGGGGTGGGGGGACATGCAGTGGCACTGGTTTTGGTTTTCTGAGGCCCTCCACACTGCTGTGCGTGGAGGCTAGGCCGATTCGCCCTCCTGCCCATGCTGTGTGAGGGCTGCTGTCTCGCTAGTCCCCACCCCCAGCCTGTGCCACTTCCGTCCTTTTGGTGTAGCCATCTAATGGGGACAGCCGATGTGTCTCACTGGGTTTGTTGTTGTTGTTGTTGTCTCTTGAATGACGAGTCATGTAAAGTGCTTTTCCATCTACCTCTTGACCATGTGTACGTCTTCTTTTGATAAATGTCTACTCAGGTGTCTTCCTTATTTTCCCCCTGGATTCTTTGTTCTTTTGCTATTGAATTTTAAGTAGCTTGTATCAAGTTTTCTTAATCTAGCTGAGACCATTATTGATTATGAAGAAGTACAATAGGCTATCTATAATCTCCTTAATTGCAAGACAGTCCATTTAAGGAAAGGCTTTACGTAACCTCCCAGTCCTCCGCTTTACCCTAGGTTCTGATGGCATGCTTCTGTTTGATAGAGAGGTGGCTAAAGAGACTCTGCTACTTCCACTCCAGAATGATTGACTGGCTCTCAACACCGCAGATGTAATGAGGGCCCATTTTCCCACTGCACCTGCATCCATGCCTCAGAGACCTCAGGACTGACATGCTCAGAGCTCATGCCATGGCCTCTTCTGTCCACATGGTTACTCTATTTAGGCTCCAAGTAAATATCTGACGTTTACCAAGCACTGCACTATAGTAAAACTCATGTGCAGTAGGTGCAATATAATGACCAGCCTTAAACTAAGCACACTCTTTGAAAATGAATGAGCCAGGAGAGATGGACTCCCAGAGGAACCTTCCAAGAAGGGCCGTCTGCTCCCAAATTTTCATGAATCACTTACATGTCTAAGTGCTTTGCTTCTAAACTCAGCGCCACTGTGAAAATGTCTCTCATCCCCTCCTCTTTTAAACAGCCAGAATGTGTAAGAGCTGGTAGAACCCCACCCTGCCACGAGGCACCTGCTTCTGGGGACAGGCGAGCGGGCCTGCTGCAGAGCCTGCTGGGCTAGGGAAAGAGAGCCCAGGATGTTGGCCACCCTTACACTTTCTCAAGAAGTGTTGCTGATAAGTGTGCCCATTTCCAATTCTGCTCTAATTGCAGCGTCATGCTGATGAGTGATTACAAAGATACTGTAAAGATATGGTCACTGTATTTTGCAAGCCTCTTTTAAATAAGAACAGCAAATAGCAACCTGTCTGGAGAGATGGTTGGCTTTAAAGCAGTCTCACATCAGGTGAAATGGGCATTCTCCAAACCAGGAGGTCCCCTCCCGTCCCTCTCTGCAGACTTCCCTGTCCCGTGCAAGTCCAGGCCATGGCAGTGTGTGGTTGGATGGCAGGGACAGACAGGACTCCCTTAGGTGTTCTTGAAGGCAGCTCTGCACACTGTCCTGGGAGAGGTAATTGCCCAACAGCAGGGCATAATGGACAGATAGGGCTTTAGCCAGAGCCACAGCGGCTAATGGACATAATGGGAATTCAGTGAAAAAGTGCAGTTTCATCGTATGGAATAGAAATCAGAAGGTGCCTGCGGTGCAGCCGGTCATGGACCCCGGAGTTCCTCAGCACTGGAAGAGAAACCACTTTCAATGTCACCACAAGCAATTACAGCCCAGGCCACACTGCTGCCCGCTTCTCAGTGCCTGTGTCTTTGCAGGTTTTTATTTCTACTAGTGACTTAAAAAATGGGATAAGCAAAATGGAAATTGCCTTTAATGTAGCAAGAACGTTAGAACTAAATATCTGTGTGGTAGGAGCTTATGTTGAATCCCCAAACCTCTCTTTTGCAGTCCATCTGAGAGGTGCTCTTAAAATGAACAGGTGATATCTTCAAGGGCTTTATGTGAGGAAGTAGGAATTGCTATTATATCCACGGATTTTGGATGAAACTCTAGAGAGACCTTCTCCACCAATATGATTTCAGTTTTAAAAATGGCATTTCTCTTGTTAATAGTTGTCTGATAAGGAGTCGAATAAGCACTTCTCCTGGGGGTCTCAGATTTAAAATATCCATTATTCTAAGTGACTCAAGAAACGTCTTCCGTGTGTGTCTGTGTTTTAAGCCCACATGACAGTCATTTAACTGCACATTGCAAAAAATGGCAACAGATTGGCACTTCTGCATGCAATGATGTAATGAGGATGGATATTTATGAAGTTTAAGTGTGTAAGTATCTCGTACCTCAAGGAAAGAAGAATTTAACTGTTCAGCCCGACTCAGGTGTATTATAGACCGTTGTGTGTGAAAAGTGGCCATGTAACAGAAGCTGGTGTGCACAGAGTTTTCATTACATCTGGACAGAATGGGCTCCACACACAGGAGACCTTTATTTCCTCTTCTGTAGTGGAATATGAGATGTGTTTTCCTCCAGAAGGTTCAGCCTTCCTGATGTGAATTTCAGTGTGGTTGCCACCAGATGTGACATAAGGCTGAATTATTTAGAAGAGTGAGTTGATTTCCCTGTTATTTAAAGGAACACTTTGTATTTTACCTAATCCACTTAATGATACTGAATTGACCTAAAACATAAATTCCAGATGACAAACACACTCTTACGGGAGCCGGGCCTCGTTGCTAGAACTCCTAATTCAGCTAATTCTTAGAGTCATGGGGATGCCTGAGCAGCTGTTTTCTTTGGGGACTTAGGGGAAGTCACACTGTGCAGGAGCTGCCCTTTGTTATATGTAATCTACGTCCGTGAGTCATGTCAGTCTATCCACCAGAAACCAAGGCCGCTGGCCATGCTTCTAGGACAGATTTCTCTCCGTTTCTCAAAGCCAGGCCCTTCCTGTTGAATTTGACAAACAGCGATGGAGCCTGGGAAGGACGAGGTGCCTGACGCCAGGCACCGTCCTCCTGAGGGTTCATTTTCCACCAGTTTCCACAGGGAACAAGGACTCCAGGCTGGTGAGTTGTTGATGGAACCTCTTAACCCGTTGTCCTGCCAGGTCCCAAGGCTCTGCCGATCCCGCCCAGAGAATGCCTGTCCTGGCCGAGGGCTGAGGTGCACAGGAGGACACGTCTCACTCAGCTCAGTGCGTCCTGAGCTGCTGCGTCCACCCTGGACACACTCGAGCTGCTGACGCATCTCACTTTATCAAGCTGGTTGCTGCAAAATGGACTCAAATGTGACATCCATCATCCCTTAAAAAGTGATAAAATTGATGATTAGTCACAGCTAAGTTAACAGGCTCTGCACGATCTGATGATATCTCTTATTGCAATATTTGTTTTTTTTTTAAAGCACAGATAATGGTGCAATACTTCAGTGAATTCTCTAAAATAAAGAAATTTACATCTCCACATTTTTCCTGAAGAAACAGAATGATTATTTTAAGAGCACTGATAAATAGAACTGCCCATCCAAACCCTTTGTGCCCTTATTTCCACTATCTAAAAGAGGAAGAAATATCTACGTCAATCTATCTATCCATATATCACACTATGTTCCTGCAGGTTGGGTTAAAATAATGACTTGTTATACCAACCCAAAGATTCCACCTTGTAACGTAAATAGGGATCAAATTCATTATCATCTATCATCTATGTATCACCAATATTTATCTATCATCTATCACCTATGTACTATCATCTATCTACCTATATATCGTGTACATTCATCTAACATCTGTCTGTATATTATCTATCATCTACCACCTATCCACCACCTATCCACCACCTATCTACCTATCATCTCCCTCTCACCCACCACCTCAGGTAGATTACAAGAAATAGGCCATGTGATCTGGGGACGCCCTGTGCCTGCTGTTCCTGCACACACGGCTGAGCGTCCTCCTGGGCCACAGGAAGTGTGGTCATTCCCATGGGCTGTAGAGGCCACACTGGCTCTCCTCTCTGCACTGTGTGCTCCTGGAGTGTGGCCAACAGCTCCAGGGTTCTTTCCTAAGTACATCTGTGAGCCCTGCTATTTCTTTGTGGACAGGTCAGATATTTCCCTTGGTAGAGCTTTTACTTAAAGCCTGTGTGGTCTAAACCCAGTCCACAGGATCTAAGTACAGCACTGTATTGCTGAAAATGGTCATCAATAGCTTGTTTGGTGATACTTATATCCTCATGATAGAGTATTGGAAGATGGCAACATCAATTTTTATGAGATGTTGTTTAACTTAGAATTTCCAAATCGTGCGAGTGCTGTGTCTTACTGTGAGTGTGTGCGTGCACAGGACAGAGAGGGCAGGTGGGGGTCTACGTGTGGACTTCTCTCTGGCACGTCTTTAAAGGAAAGTTCCTGTGGTGCCTCAGGCCCTGAGCCTCCTGTCTTGATCTGGCGGTGGATGAAGGAGGAAGCGGAGACAGCACGGCCAGGCTCTGCAGCAGGCGTGTCTGGATTTCATGGGAACAGGGAGAGTTGTTTAGGAGAGCCAGCCTGCAGGAGGGGATGGAGAGGAGGAGGAGAAGGGCTCCTATGCAGGGTCTTCCCTTAGCGGCTGGCAGAGTGTGATGAAGGGAGTGTTCTCAGCAGCCAGAGGCCTGGCCCTTACTCAGGGAGAGCCAGCGAACTACTTGGTAGCTTCTGCTCTGAGTTGTCGACGCAGTGCCCTGGTAACGTGCAGACCACAGAGAGGACAGGACTCAGCCCGAGCTTCATGTGCAGGCAAAGCAGAGGCTGGCAAAGCCAAGCCCCGCTGGGCTGGACTCTCTCCAGCTCTCTCCACTGCCCTGCTCCAGGGCACCAGCACTTTGCAGCCTCAGTGTCAAGGGCATTGGGGGGTCACAAGGGAAAGTCTGGGAGCGTCACTTGTTCAACAACTTAGTTTGTTCAGCAAGTATTCCTCATAGTCCATGATCAGGCACTGTGTGGGAATTTGGGTACATGAAAATAAATCAACCAGGCAAGGAAGCCACCACCACAGGATCTAAGTATGGGGAGCCCAGAAACAACTGACTACCAGATGGTCATGGGTGGTGTGCAGTGTCAGGAGTGGCGAGGCCATGGAGACCCAGGAGTTACAGCAAGTCAAGTGGAATTGGAACACGGGGGCGAGAGGGGCCATGGCAGGCAGCATGGGGGCTAGAGCCCAAGGGTGGACAGTGCTTCAGGTCTCAGCTCCCACCTGAAGGGACAGGTCTCAGCTCCCTCCTGTATGGACAGGTCTCAGCTTCCACCTGGAGGGACAGGTCTCAGCTCCCACCTGGAGAGACAGGTCTCAGCTCCCACCTGGAGGGACAGGTCTCAGCTCCCACCTGGAGGGACAGGTCTCAGCGCCCTCCTGAAGGGACAGGTCTCAGCTCCCACCTGGAGGGACAGGTCTCAGCTCCCACCTGGAGAGACAGGTCTCAGCTCCCACCTGGAGGGACAGGTCTCAGCTCCCACCTGGAGGGACAGGTCTCAGCTCCCACCTGGAGAGACAGGTCTCAGCTCCCACCTGGAGGGACAGGTCTCAGCTCCCACCTGGAGGGACAGGTCTCAGCTCCCTCCTGAAGGGACAGGTCTCAGCTCCCACCTGAAGGGACAGGTCTCAGCTCCCTCCTGGAGGGACAGGTCTCAGCGCCCTCCTGAAGGGACAGGTCTCAGCTCCCACCTGGAGGCACAGGTCTCAGCTCCCACCTGGAGGGACAGGTCTCAGCGCCCTCCTGAAGGGACAGGTCTCAGCTCCCACCTGGAGGGACAGGTCTCAGCTCCCTCCTGGAGAGACAGGTCTCAGCTCCCACCTGGAGGGACAGGTCTCAGCTCCCACCTGGAGAGACAGGTCTCACTCAGCTCCCACCTGGAGGGACAGGTCTCAGCTCCCACCTGGAGGGACAGGTCTCAGCTGCCTCCTGTATGGACAGGTCTCAGCTCCCACCTGGAGGGACAGGTCTCAGCTCCCTCCTGGAGGGACAGGTCTCAGCTCCCTCCTGGAGGGACAGGTCTCAGCTCCCACCTGGAGGGACAGGTCTCAGCTCCCACCTGGAGGGACAGGTCTCAGCTCCCACCTGGAGAGACAGGTCTCAGCTCCCACCTGGAGAGACAGGTCTCAGCTCCCACCTGGAGAGACAGGTCTCACTCAGCTCCCACCTGGAGGGACAGGTCTCAGCTCCCACCTGGAGGGACAGGTCTCAGCTGCCTCCTGTATGGACAGGTCTCAGCTCCCACCTGGAGGGACAGGTCTCAGCTCCCACCTGAAGGGACAGGTCTCAGCTCCCTCCTGAAGGGACAGGTCTCAGCTCCCACCTGGAGGCACAGGTCTCAGCTCCCACCTGGAGGGACAGGTCTCAGCTCCCTCCTGAAGGGACAGGTCTCAGCTCCCACCTGGAGGGACAGGTCTCAGCTCCCACCTGGAGGGACAGGTCTCAGCTGCCTCCTGTATGGACAGGTCTCAGCTCCCACCTGGAGGGACAGGTCTCAGCTCCCACCTGAAGGGACAGGTCTCAGCTCCCTCCTGTATGGACAGGTCTCAGCTCCCACCTGGAGGCACAGGTCTCAGCTCCCACCTGGAGGGACAGGTCTCAGCGCCCTCCAGAAGGGACAGGTCTCAGCTCCCACCTGGAGGGACAGGTCTCAGCTCCCACCTGAAGGGACAGGTCTCAGCTCCCTCCTTTATGGACAGGTCTCAGCTCCAACCTGGAGGGACAGGTCTCAGCTCCCACCTGAAGGGACAGGTCTCAGCTCCCACCTGGAGGGACAGGTCTCAGCTCCCACCTGAAGGGACAGGTCTCAGCTCCCTCCTTTATGGACATGTCTCAGCTCCCTCCTTTATGGACAGGTCTCAGCTCCCACCTGGAGGGACAGGTCTCAGCTCCCACCTGGAGGGACAGGTCTCAGCTCCCTCCTGTACGGACAGATCTCAGCTCCCACCTGGAGGCACAGGTCTCAGCTCCCACCTGAAGGGACAGGTCTCAGCTCCCTCCTTTATGGACAGGTCTCAGCTCCCACCTGGAGGGACAGGTCTCAGCTCCCACCTGAAGGGACAGGTCTCAGCTCCCTCCTTTATGGACAGGTCTCAGCTCCCACCTGGAGGGACAGGTCTCAGCTCCCACCTGAAGGGACAGGTCTCAGCTCCCTCCTGTATGGACAGGTCTCAGCTCCCTCCTGTAAGGACACATCTCAGCTCCCACCTGGAGAGACAGGTCTCAGCTCCCTCCTGTATGGACACGTCTCAGCTCCCACCTGGAGAGACAGGTCTCAGCTCCCTCCTGTATGGACACGTCTCAGCTCCCACCTGGAGAGACAGGTCTCAGCTCCCACCTGGAGGGACAGGTCTCAGCTCCCTCCTGTATGGACAGGTCTCAGCTCCCACCTGGAGAGACAGGTCTCAGTTCCCACCTGGAGGGACAGGTCTCAGCTCCCTCCTGTATGGACAGGTCTCAGCTCCCACCTGGAGGGACAGGTCTCAGCTCCCATCTGGAGAGACAGGTCTCACTCAGCTCCCACCTGAAGGGACAGGTCTCAGCTCCCACCTGGAGAGACAGGTCTCACTCAGCTCCCACCTGGAGAGACAGGTCTCAGCTCCCTCCTGTATGGACAGGTCTCAGCTCCCACCTGGAGAGACAGGTCTCAGCTTCCACCTGGAGGGACAAGTCTCACTCAGCTCCCACCTGGAGAGACAGGTCTCAGCTCCCACCTGGAGGGACAGGTCTCAGCACCCTCCTGAAGGGACAGGTCTCAGCTCCCTCCTGAAGGGACAGGTCTCAGCTCCCTCCTGAAGGAACAGGTCTCAGATCCCACCTGGAGGGACAGGTCTCAGATCCCACCTGGAGGGACAGGTCTCAGCTCCTTCCTGAAGGGACAGGTCTCAGCTCCCACCTGGAGAGACAGGTCTCACTCAGCTCCCACCTGGAGAGACAGGTCTCAGCTCCCTCCTGTATGGACAGGTCTCAGCTCCCACCTGGAGAGACAGGTCTCACTCAGCTCCCACCTGGAGAGACAGGTCTCAGCTCCCTCCTGTATGGACAGGTCTCAGCTCCCACCTGGAGAGACATGTCTCAGCTTCCACCTGGAGGGACAGGTCTCACTCAGCTCTCTCCTGTATGGACAGGTCTCAGCTCCCACCTGGAGGCACAGGTCTCAGCTCCCACCTGGAGGGACAGGTCTCAGCGCCCTCCTGAAGGGACAGGTCTCAGCTCCCACCTGGAGGGACAGGTCTCAGCTCCCACCTGAAGGGACAGGTCTCAGCTCCCTCCTTTATGGACAGGTCTCAGCTCCCACCTGGAGGGACAGGTCTCAGCTCCCACCTGAAGGGACAGGTCTCAGCTCCCACCTGGAGGGACAGGTCTCAGCTCCCACCTGAAGGGACAGGTCTCAGCTCCCTCCTTTATGGACAGGTCTCAGCTCCCACCTGGAGGGACAGGTCTCAGCTCCCACCTGGAGGGACAGGTCTCAGCTCCCTCCTGTATGGACAGGTCTCAGCTCCCACCTGGAGAGACAGGTCTCAGCTTCCACCTGGAGGGACAGGTCTCACTCAGCTCCCACCTGGAGGGACAGGTCTCAGCTCCCACCTGGAGAGACAGGTCTCAGCTCCCTCCTGTATGGACACGTCTCAGCTCCCACCTGGAGAGACAGGTCTCAGCTCCCTCCTGTATGGACACGTCTCAGCTCCCACCTGGAGAGACAGGTCTCAGCTCCCTCCTGTATGGACACGTCTCAGCTCCCACCTGGAGGCACAGATCTCAGCTCCCACCTGGAGGGACAGGTCTCAGCTCCCTCCTGTATGGACAGGTCTCAGCTCCCACCTGGAGAGACAGGTCTCAGTTCCCACCTGGAGGGACAGGTCTCAGCTCCCTCCTGTATGGACAGGTCTCAGCTCCCACCTGGAGGGACAGGTCTCAGCTCCCACCTGGAGAGACAGGTCTCACTCAGCTCCCACCTGAAGGGACAGGTCTCAGCTCCCACCTGGAGAGAAAGGTCTCAGCTCCCACCTGGAGGGACAGGTCTCAGCTTCCACCTGGAGGGACAGGTCTCACTCAGCTCCCACCTGGAGGGACAGGTCTCAGCTCCCACCTGGAGGGACAGGTCTCAGCTTCCACCTGGAGGGACAGGTCTCACTCAGCTCCCACCTGGAGGGACAGGTCTCAGCTCCCTCCTGTATGGACAGGTCTCAGCTCCCACCTGGAGAGACAGGTCTCAGCTCCCACCTGGAGGGACTGGTCTCAGCTCCCACCTGGAGGGACAGGTCTCAGCTTCCTTCTGTATGGACAGGTCTCAGCTCCCTCCTGTATGGACAGGTCTCAGCTCCCACCTGGAGGGACAGGTCTCAGCTCCCTCCTGTATGGACAGGTCTCAGCTCCCTCCTGTATGGACAGGTCTCAGCTCCCACCTGGAGGGACAGGTCTCAGCTCCCACCTGGAGGAACAGGTCTCAGCTCCCTCCTATATGGACAGGTCTCAGCTCCCTCCTGTATGGACAGGTCTCAGCTCCCACCTGGAGAGACAGGTCTCAGCTCCCACCTGGAGGGACAGGTCTCAGCTTCCACCTGGAGGGACAGGTCTCACTCAGCTCCCACCTGGAGGGACAGGTCTCAGCTCCCACCTGGAGGGACAGGTCTCAGCTTCCACCTGGAGGGACAGGTCTCACTCAGCTCCCACCTGGAGGGACAGGTCTCAGCTCCCTCCTGTATGGACAGGTCTCAGCTCCCACCTGGAGAGACAGGTCTCAGCTCCCACCTGGAGGGACTGGTCTCAGCTCCCACCTGGAGGGACAGGTCTCAGCTTCCTTCTGTATGGACAGGTCTCAGCTCCCTCCTGTATGGACAGGTCTCAGCTCCCACCTGGAGGGACAGGTCTCAGCTCCCTCCTGTATGGACAGGTCTCAGCTCCCTCCTGTATGGACAGGTCTCAGCTCCCACCTGGAGAGACAGGTCTCAGCTCCCACCTGGAGGGACAGGTCTCAGCTCCCACCTGGAGGGACAGGTCTCAGCTCCCACCTGGAGAGACAGGTCTCAGTTCTCTCCTGTATGAACAGGTCTCAGCTCCCACCTGGAGGGACAGGTCTCACTCAGCTCCCACCTGGAGAGACAGGTCTCAGCTCCCACCTGGAGGGACAGGTCTCAGCTCCCACCTGGAGGGACAGGTCTCAGCTCCCTCCTGTATGGACAGGTCTCAGCTCCCACCTGGAGGGACAGGTCTCAGCTCCCACCTGGAGGGACAGGTCTCAGCTCCCTCCTGTATGGACAGGTCTCAGCTCCCACCTGGAGAGACAGGTCTCAGCTTCCACCTGGAGGGACAGGTCTCACTCAGCTCCCACCTGGAGGGACAGGTCTCAGCTCCCACCTGGAGAGACAGGTCTCAGCTCCCTCCTGTATGGACACGTCTCAGCTCCCACCTGGAGAGACAGGTCTCAGCTCCCTCCTGTATGGACACGTCTCAGCTCCCACCTGGAGAGACAGGTCTCAGCTCCCTCCTGTATGGACACGTCTCAGCTCCCACCTGGAGGCACAGGTCTCAGCTCCCTCCTGTATGGACAGGTCTCAGCTCCCTCCTGTATGGACAGGTCTCAGCTCCCACCTGGAGGGACAGGTCTCAGCTCCCACCTGGAGGAACAGGTCTCAGCTCCCTCCTGTATGGACAGGTCTCAGCTCCCTCCTGTATGGACAGGTCTCAGCTCCCACCTGGAGAGACAGGTCTCAGCTCCCACCTGGAGGGACAGGTCTCAGCTCCCACCTGGAGGGACAGGTCTCAGCTCCCACCTGGAGAGACAGGTCTCAGTTCTCTCCTGTATGAACAGGTCTCAGCTCCCACCTGGAGGGACAGGTCTCACTCAGCTCCCACCTGGAGAGACAGGTCTCAGCTCCCACCTGGAGGGACAGGTCTCAGCTCCCACCTGGAGGGACAGGTCTCAGCTCCCTCCTGTATGGACAGGTCTCAGCTCCCACCTGGAGGGACAGGTCTCAGCTCCCACCTGGAGGGACAGGTCTCAGCTCCCTCCTGTATGGACAGGTCTCAGCTCCCACCTGGAGAGACAGGTCTCAGCTTCCACCTGGAGGGACAGGTCTCACTCAGCTCCCACCTGGAGGGACAGGTCTCAGCTCCCACCTGGAGAGACAGGTCTCAGCTCCCTCCTGTATGGACACGTCTCAGCTCCCACCTGGAGAGACAGGTCTCAGCTCCCTCCTGTATGGACACGTCTCAGCTCCCACCTGGAGAGACAGGTCTCAGCTCCCTCCTGTATGGACACGTCTCAGCTCCCACCTGGAGGCACAGGTCTCAGCTCCCACCTGGAGGGACTGGTCTCAGCTCCCTCCTGTATGGACAGGTCTCAGCTCCCACCTGGAGAGACAGGTCTCAGTTCCCACCTGGAGGGACAGGTCTCAGCTCCCTCCTGTATGGACAGGTCTCAGCTCCCACCTGGAGGGACAGGTCTCAGCTCCCACCTGGAGAGACAGGTCTCACTCAGCTCCCACCTGGAGGGACAGGTCTCAGCTCCCACCTGGAGAGACAGGTCTCAGCTCCCTCCTGTATGGACAGGTCTCAGCTCCCACCTGGAGAGACAGGTCTCACCTCCCACCTGGAGGGACAGGTCTCAGCTTCCACCTGGAGGGACAGGTCTCACTCAGCTCCCACCTGGAGGGACAGGTCTCAGCTCCCACCTGGAGGGACAGGTCTCAGCTTCCACCTGGAGGGACAGGTCTCACTCAGCTCCCACCTGGAGGGACAGGTCTCAGCTCCCTCCTGTATGGACAGGTCTCAGCTCCCACCTGGAGAGACAGGTCTCAGCTCCCACCTGGAGGGACTGGTCTCAGCTCCCACCTGGAGGGACAGGTCTCAGCTTCCTTCTGTATGGACAGGTCTCAGCTCCCTCCTGCATGGACAGGTCTCAGCTCCCACCTGGAGGGACATGTCTCAGCTCCCACCTGGAGGAACAGGTCTCAGCTCCCTCCTGTATGGACAGGTCTCAGCTCCCTCCTGTATGGACAGGTCTCAGCTCCCACCTGGAGAGACAGGTCTCAGCTCCCACCTGGAGGGACAGGTCTCAGCTCCTACCTGGAGGGACAGGTCTCAGCTCCCACCTGGAGAGACAGGTCTCAGCTCTCTCCTGTATGAACAGGTCTCAGCTCCCACCTGGAGGGACAGGTCTCACTCAGCTCCCACCTGGAGAGACAGGTCTCAGCTCCCACCTGGAGGGACAGGTCTCAGCTCCCACCTGGAGGGACAGGTCTCAGCTCCCTCCTGTATGGACAGGTCTCAGCTCCCACCTGGAGGGACAGGTCTCAGCTCCCACCTGGAGAGACAGGTCTCAGCTCCCATCGGGGGACCCTGCCCTGGTGCTGCCTGGTGAGGGCAGGCTCCTGAGAGAAGTCAGCACAGCCCCAGGGGGAGGGGCATCAGGGACAAATGGAAGGGCAGCTTCTTGGCCATCTCACCCTTTCGAGTGGGAGAACTGGGAGCTCTGGGGACGTTCTGAGTCCAGGAACCCTGGGACGGTGGCAGGGTCTGAAGATCTCGGGGCAGCAGGCACTTCCTCTGTCCAGAGTGGGCCCTCTCACTGGGTGGGGCAAGCCTGGACCAGGCCCAGTGGTTGCATGGAGGTTGCAGGGCTGTGTCAGTCTCAGAGTTGGGGACAGACCTGCAGCAACAGCATTGTCACTGACGAGGATACGCATCAAGGTCCGGTGTGTGCCCGAAGCCGAGCCTTGGGTACTTCTCACCTGATGAGGCTGTGCTGTTGCTGCTTTGCGGACGAGCAGGCTGGACGTCAGAGGGTGAGGCAACTGCTCAGCTCCATGGAGCGCAGGGCGGGCCGACCTGAACTCAGGCCTGTCGGAGGTGGGACTCACGGAATCACTATTACATTGCAATTGAAACATTTTACCATGTAATTTTGAAAGTTCCACTTCCCTTATTGTTTCTTTTTCTATAAGAATGCAGGCTTTGGGGCAATAGGGATGTGGTGTATTTTTAATCTCTGTGACTCTTATAACATGCATGTCACATAGGTGTTCTTTCAATGGTTACTGGGCAATTGAACATAATCTAGTTAAGTCACTTACAAAATGGGGGATTATATGCTGTGATTTGTTCCTGAAGCCTGTGAGTCTCAGAGGAGCCCCCTGGAGTACAATGACCAGGTCTTCCAAGAAATTCTCTGAAACACTGGGGGCTCTGTCACAGGCGACAGGAATCTGGGGGAGGGTGGGCCATCCTGAGCAAACCTGAGCTTTGAACACATCCTGGGACCACACTTGGTGGGATGGAAACCTGAACTCACAGTGTGTTTGCCAACAAAGAGAGGACCCCACTGACACCCAACCTCTGTTGTAAACAAACAAAGCTGTAAAAATAAGCAGATGCGTCTGACTCCTTATGTCATGACACCGCATGCTTGCAGTTCTGAGCTTTGCCTGTCTTCCCAGGTTGCATGGTGCACATCTCATAGCTCAGTGCAATGGAGAGAAGAAAGGTGAATGTTCTGAAGAGGCAGAGGAACTGAATACAGTGGTGGTACTCCAGAATCCAATGCAGACGTCACTGCTTTTAGCATGTGGATGAACAATCTCATCTCTGCAGCCATGGGCATTTAGAATGCAAAGCCAGGGTGAAACCTTCTGTACCTGCATAATTACACACTCGGGGTTCCGGTTGCTGAAAATAAGAGTGGTCAGCCACAAAAATGCCCCAATGAAATAGCCTTCTTTGAGTTACGCTAGGACACACATCATTTGGAAAACTGCCACAGTTACGCTGAACAGACAGTCCTGACACTAGAGTATGTGAGTTTGTAATTAGCTGAACTTGACTAATTGGCATGGGCATCACATTCTTGAGTGTAGAATTGTTTATAACATAGTAGGGCTTCAACATCAGAGGCACATTAGTGGATATGCTGTCCATCTTTATCTTGGGACAGAAAGAATGTCTGACTCAGGTTAATTATGTGACTGAACTTCTGAGCTGCATATGAAGCTAATATGAGAAGACATAAGTACACATGAACTCTCGTAGCTCCACGTGGGTCCATATACCCGTGATGAACTCGCACAGCTCCACGTGGGTCCACGCACCCGTGATGAACTCACGTAGCCCCATATGGAGCCACACAGCCACATGTGAATTTGCATAGCTAGCCAGGGAAAAGCACAGGTGGAATCCAGGGCTGGGGGCCAGAGTGGTCCTGGGTGGGTCTGGCCGACATGGTGAGGGCTGCTGTGGGTGAGGGGCATGCTGCCTCTCTGCTGCATGTCACAGAATCTGGGACCTGGAGGGTTCACTTTCCAGTTTAGCTTCCAGAATTTGCTGTTCAACCATTTTTCTGCTTTGCCCTTAGACTTAACCTCTTTGAAATGACTACTGTGAGCCACATGATTTGAAGACTTCCTAGTTTAAAATTCAATGATTTCAAAACTTGCCCTTCACTGTTTCTTAGAGGCAAATATTTGCTGATGGCCAGGAAATGAAAGAGGAAGGAGGAGTGGTACAGACCTTGGCCATGCATGTCCCCCTGAATGCATAATTTTCTCAATGATCCTGTTTGTCAGGAACATTTCACCAGTAAAACCTGAATTAGTTAAAGATTTTATCAAATGTCTTAATTTATCATTCACCTTCCATGTCGTATTCTTGGGTTTGAAAGATAAGCTCCAGCTATTATTTTGAGAGTTAGTTCAAGGTTAATGCATTGACAGTGGCAGGAGTCAGAGGTCAGCATTGGGACTGACTGAGTGGGAGTAAGGAAGCCACCCTGGTGCAGGGACAGTCACAAGGTGAACTGTCCGCAGGCCTGGAGTTGAACCGCAGATGCTCCTGACTCTGCCATGGGGGTCACAACAGGATAGAGTCTCTTTGATGCTCCATGAAGCTCAGTCACAGGCTGGGAGGAGCTTGCTTAGGGGCTTAGTCAAGGGATAGACTTTGGTTGGTAGCCCTGTGCAAGGGGCATGGAGGAGGGAAAAGGGTGCTCATGCTGTGTGCCAGCAAAGGTCAGCAAAGCCCAAGGTGGGCAAAGGCCAGTCGCAGAGGTAAGCTTCATAGTCAAGAGCTCAGGGAGAAGGTGAGCCACTCCAGATGGAAGAAGTGAGTGACGACCCCAGACAGACAGGTGCTGCCCGTGGAGTCATATCAACACAGGAACAGGCAGGACTGATTAATTCATAATTCATGTGTCATATATAACTTATGCAATTCTGAAATGTGTAAAAAATTCAGAGGAAACATTTTGAGGTCTGTTTTCCCCCAGTTTCTCGTAATTTTTCCCAACAGTTATTTGAGTTCCTTCGGTATATATAGGCCACACATCATGACGGTTTGGGGATGCTCTTATGATTGACAGTTTGAGTCTTTCCCTAAATGCTGTGTTGGGCCCTAGCCCCTGGCGTGATGGTGTAAGAGGGGACCTTGGGGTGTTCAAGGTGAGAAAAGCGCAGGAATGTGGGGACATCATGAGGACGTTGTGCCTTTATGAGGTGAGAAAGAGGCCACAGCTCCAGCTCTTGACCCCACTTAAGGACACAAACAGGGTGGGAGTCTGCAAACCAGAACAGGCCCCTCACCAGACCTGGCCACAGAGGCACCATGCCCTGGGCTCCCAGCCTCCAGAACTGGGGAGGAAATGGATTGCTGGTGTCTGGTTAGGGCAGCCCAAGCCCCAAACATGCAAACATGCTGCATGTTTCCTTCTGTAGTTTGAGGATTTTCCTAACAGAGAACTTTGGTTGTGTGCTACTGACTGTTAGGAGTACTGAGCAGTTTTCTTGCCATTCGACAGTGGCTTATTTTGGGGGCAAAGTGGAAAAGAGTAGTATTTAATTGGCTTTCCATTAATTTGTTGCTTTTTCTGTGAATGATTGCAGCAGCTCACAGTTACCTAAAGTCATCGACTCTGTGCAGGAGGATGCAGAACTCAGTGAGGAGTGGGGGGCTGCTGGACAGCCCCTTGCTGGATGCCGTACCCACCTTCAAGAGCCACGCCTCAAGAGGTAGCCAACCTCGCACCTTCTGTTTTCCTTGCAAAACAAATTAAAGCCCAAGTCTGGAATAAGTGGATAACACAAGCATGGACGGCAAGCATCACATCCTATTTATGATAACCCAGTGTTTCACATGGAAGGAGTTGGACATCTGTGGGGATTTATGCGTAGATACTCCAGAAACCATGCCTGATAGGTAGTACTGGTGCCACGCGTACACTGAGACCACTCCCTGTTGATCAAATACTTAACTTTGCATTCTCCCACTTCAAGCATCCATTAGGCATTTTCCTGTCAATGAATTGGTGGTTGGTCTTTTCCCACCGCGGGCTCCGACCTCTCAGTGGTGGTGAGGTAGACTTCAGGTGAATTGTCCACCTGAGTTGGCAGGATGATGGCGACTGCCTCCTGGGTTCCTAATCGGGCTGAGAGACTGTTCAAAGCACAGCTCAGCAGTGGTGCTGAGCCCCTGCACCATCATATTAGCATTTTACAGGACTTACATAGAAGTGCTCGGCTCTCAGAGTGAAACTGCTCTCCCTGCTCCTCAGGAGCATCTGCTTCCTGCATTATGCATGTCTTGTGGCTCCCAGATGTCACTCCTGGAATAGCAGTGCACGGCCCAGGTCCCCTGGGTTTCTCCCACCTTCCCCCCTTTCCCATGGCGTCTCACTGCAGCTCCAGTCCCCTGCTCCTCCTGCCCCTTTCTTCCCCTCTCCTCTGATCTCCGCCCCCTCTCTCTGCAGCCTCTCCTCTCTGCCTTCCCCACTAGAGGACGTTTGGAGCCCTGGAAGGTGGCTGCATTTGCTCCTCACCTGTGGCTGTAAGATTGTCCTGCCACTGTTTCCTTTCTCTGGAACACGGCTGCTAAGTGAAGACAGCCACAGGTAACCTGGGAATAAGCACTTTGGAATTTTAAAAAGGGATGAGCTTAATCCTCCATCTGCAGTAGTGTCTTATTAAAGTGAAGGAAAAATTGCAATAACCATCTTTCTCTATGACCCCCAATTACACAATGTTATTTTCATACGACAACCATAGCATTTGCAGGGGAAGATCCAGAGCATACATAATCAAACCATTATGGGTTTGCCTCACACTAAGAACACTTTGAACGGGAATAGTCATGAACCTGGGCTGTCTTTGCATTTTC
Organism: Callospermophilus lateralis; assembly: GCF_048772815.1. Lineage (NCBI taxonomy): Eukaryota > Metazoa > Chordata > Mammalia > Rodentia > Sciuridae > Callospermophilus > Callospermophilus lateralis. The sequence continues at coordinate 1,860,215 of NC_135308.1, forward strand.
TGTGGTAAGTGCTGTGTTAGATCCTTGGCCTGCTTCCTTTGTGCAGGGGCAGGAAATGGCCTGCCACAGGTGTCCTGCCTCCTCCTTGTTTCCAGGGGGCACCAGGTGCTTGGGACTTCGACGTCCTGGACTCTGACAGGAGACCCGGCAGCCCTGTGGGCTGTGTGTGCAGGAGGCTGCTCCCCCACCCTGCCTGGGGCACTGGCCCCCACCCACACACTCTGCTCAGGGCACCCTCCTTCACCCAGCTGAAAATTCTGAGTTTAGCCAGCTCTCTAGATCAAATGTTGACTTTTCTAATTTTATTAACTTACTGAGTAAAAGTAGTGACCATTTTAGGATACTAGCTCTGTTCTTTATTTTTCCCTCTGCTCAACCACATCTGAGAGTACGTCTTGAAAAAAATAATGGTAATTCTAAATATTACAGAGAACTTTCAGTTTTTGACTATTCATCTCATCCCAGAGCTGATAATCCCTAAATCATTGCTATTTGAATTTAAAATGGATTCATTTTGTTTTCCTGCTAAATGTGCCTAATTACCTTCATCAAAGCTGATATTTACGGCCGTGGGCATTCTCTAGACACACACTAATTGATCTGGGTTGAGCTCTGCGAGTCCAATCGGCAGTTTAGAAGCTGTCAGGAAATGATGCAAATACGGATGCTGCTGCGCTGACTTTGGATTTATCTCTGTGCCTTTAACGCCTGCCTCAATCCTTCTGTTTCAGAGGAACTTGGGTAGAAATCCTTTTCTTGACCCCTGATTTGAGAGAACTAAAAGCCATGGACATCAGGAGGCAGGTAAAGGTCATAAGAAGAAGAGGAGGAGAGAAGAGGCTGGGCCAGGGCCAGGGGCAAGGAACTGCCCTACACGGAGCCTTCTGCTGGCCCAGCTCAGGGTAGCCCTGGAGCAGCAGGAGCCACAGCCTCACAGCCCCAGTAGGAGCCAAGGAAAGCCCCAACAGAAGGTGACAGAAAACTCTTTCTCCAGCCCGGGACAGGGCAGGCAGCGGTGCCGGACGCCCCAGACAAACACTCCACAGGAGCAGCCAAACCTCCCTGCCCACACCAGCGAGGGCCAAGGCACTGGCCTGGGACCCACCCCCTGGTCTGGTGAGCCTTGAGGTTCTGTGGGCTGCTGAGGACCACTGGGAGCAGCCTTTGCGCTCCAGACCCTCGGCCAGGGAGTCGGAGCCAGGGCCACAAGGAGGGAGGAGCAGGCCTTCACTGTGAGCCCTGACTCCAGTGCCCCTCGAGGACAGGGTGCTGAGCTGGGTGCCACCAAAGGACCCCGGCCAGAGTGAGACCACAGTGCCACAGCAGACACAGAGTGTCCAGTCTGGGTAGAGAGCCACGGTGCACACAGGGAAGAGAAAGGTCTCAAACTGATCAGGGGGAAAAGTTGGGTGCAGGCCTGTAATCCCAGCAGCGCAGGAGGCTGAGGCAGAAGGATCACGAGTTCAAATACAGCCCAGCAACTCAGGGAGTTCCTAAACCACTTAGTAAGACTCTGTTTTAGAATCAGAAGGGCTAGGGATGGGACAGGTGTGAGGCCTGACCACTTACATCTTGAAATGCTCCCAACAGCACTGCAAACGCTCAAACAGGGAGGGATGACTCGGGCAGAAAAAGCCCTGAGTGGAAGTTTTAGGACTCAAAATTCAACAAACAAGCAAAATCATTGAGCTCAGCAGAAGAAAGGAAGGTGGACGAAATATTGGTGAACCGAATAAAAGCCAAAATAAATAGATAAATAAATAGACGAACAGAATGACAATAATAAATAAATGAAATCCATATGAGCAATGGAGGGGAAGAGAAGTCTGAAAACCGTGAAGAGACTCAAGACCTCTGGACTGTTGGAAAACGTGCAGCGTCCGTGTCTTGTGTACGTGCTCTGTGCCGTTGGAGGGTGCTGTGCTTTTGCGTCTTCTGCTCTATAAGTCCAGTTGCATTACAGTGTAACATGAGGCAACGTGAGGCACTACTCATCCAGCACTTGCTGTTTGCTGGCCCCTTAGAAATCACTTCCATGTTGCTTGCTTCACTTGGAAAGTGCGATGGGATTCAGTGTCCATCACACTGTTCCTTCCAGGGTTCCCCGAGGACCCATTCGGCACTGCTGTCCTTGCTGCTCAGGCAGAGGCTGACTGTGTCAGAGGACAGCAGCAGAGGGTCTTTGAGACCTTGCAGTGAGGGTCCTGGAGCAGCCCAGGCTCCTGGGTGAATGCTGGGGAGCTCCATCAAGGTCGGGTGTCCAGATGAACGCCACTGTGTTGATGTAGGAGCACCCAGGCGCTGGGATGGACGCAGGTCAACAGACACGAAGGGTGTTGGCCAGGCAAGGATTCACACATTCACAGTATTAAGATCACTATTTGGAAAGGGACTTAGAGACCACTTCCACAGCACAGAAATATGAGTACATAAAGGAATACAGTTGGTGACGGACGACCTGCGCAAGATCAAGTGTGCATTTATTGCTACTTATGAGCTGGGGACCCTGTTCACAGTGTCAACAGGATCGTTCTTCCCTATCTCACAGACGCTTGCTCCCTAGGCTCCGGAACAGTTTCATTCCTCTCAGTCGGTGCAGGGCTTGAAGCATCACAGCTGTTTGCAGAATGGGTAGGGAGGTAAATGAAGTGAGAAGCTTAGTTTTTTATTTATTTGTCTGCATGCTAAAAATGGAAGAAAAAAACTTTAATATATTGCTATATGCTCTATACTGCTTAAAATCCCATAAAAATTGAAGTGCTGTGACTAAAACTCACGTTACGAATGTATGAGAAACAGGTGGTGAAAATAAAAGGTAGCTTGCCGTTTCGGTGTGAACAGAAGCCGATTACTCAGGCTTTAAGCAGACTTCAAAAAAATTGCCCAGGATGAGATTAAAGAAGATCCATGAACACTGAATTTAAAAAGATGAGAAATAAAGACGCCTGCTTTTCCGGATAACGATCTGTCAGGCATGATCCACGAGGGTGCAGGTTGCTATGGCCATCCTGTGGCGAATGCGAATTATCCAGTGAGGTTGCCTCCCACATACCAGAGAGTCCCGGAACCTAGAACCAGAACTTCTCAGAGACCAGCAATCTGAGAGAAGTCTGCTGCCCGGCCAGGAGGAAGGAGTGCAGCAGAGACCTGGGAGGACCCATTCCCACCCTGAGCCCAGGCGCAGTGCCAGGCAGTGCCCCAGGCCAGCTCTCCACCAGCACCCACAGCCCAGCCGGGGATTTCACGGGAGAGTATCACCAACAATTCAAAATGAATCAGCAGCTACTTTGTGTGCTCTTTTTAGGAGGAGCAGATGATGATCAGTCTCTCACTGGTCCTAGGAGGGCTCATCATGTGAGGCCACAACCAAGGACCCCTCCAAAATCAGCAGCACTGGCAGAACTGTCCAGGAAGCTCCACTAAGGGCTCTCAGGACATTAAGGCAAAACCTCATGAGTTTCACCAAACTGAGGACAGCGTGCCTGAAAAGTGACCTGCAGAGGCCCAGTGTCCACTCCCTGTGCAGCCTGTTCCAGTACATGGAAAACAGACCAGGGATCCTCCGTGTCAGTGGTCGGAGAGCCAAACTATGCTCCTGTCAACTGCATGGGGGAGGAAGAAGAGTTTGTCAAAACGTCAAAATTCAATCTCCATTTAATTGTGAAGCTCAATACTTTGTCCTCTGTGATTCCAAGAAGGGCAACAAGGTCCTCTCTCACCACCTTTGTGTGGCCCAGAGCTGCACACTCGCACACACACTCACACATGCACACATGGACAGCTGCACACACGCACAGCTGCGTATATACTGGTGGACTCAGGTGAGCTGCAGGGTTTGCCCTACTCGTGTCTCTGAGTTCGGCCTGTTCTACAAGCATGTGATGTGGGCTCAAGAGCTCCTCTGGCCTGCTCTTCCCAGTCTTGAGGGCAATAGAGTTCAAGACTGAGTGATTCGAGCACTTGCTCTGCAAATGGCCCCCGGGGCCCATCCTCTTTTACTGCCTTCTAACTCCTTCAGGGTACCCAACGTGTGTGGGTATCAAGTGGCAAGGTGCTGTGGTGTGTGAAAGACAGGTATAAAAAGGCAGGGTGTGTGTGCAAGACAGGTGTAAAAAGGCACAGTGTGTGTGCAAGACAGGTGTAAAAAGGCACAGTGTGTGTGCAAGACAGGTGTAAAAAGGCACGGTGTGTGTGCAAGACAGGTGTAAAAAAGGCATGGTGTGTGTGCAAGACAGGTGTAAAAGGGCAGGGTGTTGTGCAAGACAGGTGTAAAAAGGCACGGTGTGTGTGCAAGACAGGTGTAAAAAGGGCACGGTGTGTGTGCAAGACAGGTGTAAAAAGGCAGGGTGTGTGTGCAAACAGGTGTAAAAAGGCATGGTGTGTGTGCAAGACAGGTGTAAAAAGGCAGGGTGTGTGTGCAAGACAGGTGTAAAAAGGCACGGTGTGTGTGCAAGACAGGTGTAAAAAGGGCACGGTGTGTGTGCAAGACAGGTGTAAAAAGGCAGGGGCGGCCATCTCCCTCAACGCAGGCAACCACCGCAGGCACAGGAGAGCAGGGCCTGTTGACTGGGAAGGCTGTGTTCCTACCCCACTTCTCACCTCCTGTCCTACATGGACCTTCAAAAGGACCTCTGACCTCCTGGAATGGGCTTCTGGGAGACCATGGCTCGGGCCTGTCCCAGGGCCTCGCCATTCTAACCGTCATAGTCCCTTGCTGGCTTGGCGTTTCCTCACGAGGAGGCAGTTGCCATGACTCAGGGAAGGATATGACCTCTGCTGTCTGTAGAAGGCGCACCTGCACCATTTGTGGCCACCTCTTCCTGCACATGAAGGTAGAGGTACGTTTCCTCTCTGTCTCCCTCCTGCAGCTGTGGGGTTGCTTGCTTTGGGGTAGATTCTCGCCCCTGCTTTCCTGTGCCGGCTGCTGCCGTCGCCTGCTTTGAGGGAGATGGTCCCCCGCCTTTTTACACCTGTCTTGCACACACACCCTGCCCTTTTACACCTGTCTTGCACACACACCCTGCCCTTTTACACCTGTCTTGCACACACACCCTGCCCTTTTACACCTGTCTTGCACACACACCGTGCCCTTTTACACCTGTCTTGCACACACACCGTGCCCTTTTACACCTGTATTGCACACACACCGTGCCCTTTTACACCTGTCTTGCACACACACCCTGCCCTTTTTACACCTGTCTTGCACACACACCCTGCCCTTTTTACACCTGTCTTGCACACACACCCTGCCCTTTTTACACCTGTCTTGCACACACACCCTGCCCTTTTACACCTGTCTTGCACACACACCCTGCCCTTTTTACACCTGTCTTGCACACACACCCTGCCCTTTTTACACCTGTCTTGCACACACCCTGCCCTTTTACACCTGTCTTGCACACACACCGTGCCCTTTTACACCTGTCTTGCACACACACCCTGCCCTTTTACACCTGTCTTGCACACACACCCTGCCCCTTTTACACCTGTCTTGCACACACACCCTGCCCTTTCACACCTGTCTTGCACACACACCCTGCCCTTTCACACCTGTCTCGCACACACACCCTGCCCTTTCACACCTGTCTTGCACACACACCCTGCCCTTTCACACCTGCCTTGCACACACACCGTGCCCTTTCACACCTGTCTTGCACACACACCGTGCCCTTTCACACCTGTCTTGCACACACACCGTGCCCTTTCACACCTGTCTTGCACACACACCCTGCTTTTTTACACCTGTCTTGCACACACACCGTGCCCTTTTTACACCTGTCTTGCACACACACCCTGCCCTTTTATACCTGTCTTGCACATACACCCTGCCCTTTTACACCTGTCTTGCACACACACTGTGCCCTTTTCACACCTGTCTTGCACAGCCCCGTCTTCCCTCAGGACATCATTATGTGACAAGAGTCTGTTGCGGGGCCCCCTAAACTTTGCTGAATGGCTGTCACAATAGGAAAAAAATGTAGTGGTAAAGCACACCCCTGTCTCACTTCAGCTTGCTGCACATTTGCCATTATCTTGTCCCAAATCCTAGGATCAAAAACATCAGCAGCACTTATCCATGGACTGGTATCCATCAGAATGTCCCAGAACCTCTGGGCTTCTTCTTATTCAGGTTAAACCTCTAGTATCTAAGCCAGTGTGCAGCACTTGCAGCTGCGAGTCTGTGGTGGAACTTGGTGGGTTCTGCATTTCCCCTTTCTCACCACTCTGCGAGGGGCCACACCCTGTCTTACAGGATTACCTCAGGTCCCTGTTTGGGCACCAGCTGCTTGGGCTTTCTCTCTCGTCCAGTGAGGAGGTCCACAGAACAGGGAGAGTGTGGCTGTGGAGTCGCTAAGGAAGACCTCTGGAGACCAAGCAGGAAGCAGGTCTGATTTTATTGAGCAGCTACCATGTATATATACTCAGGCAGTAGCTGAGCAGAATACAGGCAGCCACCAATGCAATTCTGCTAACCGTCCTTGCAGTAACCAATCGAGAAGTGGGCTGTGGAGCAAGCTGGGGGACTGCAGCACAATCCTGCCGTCACACGCCTAGCACTAGGGGAGTGGCCTGCCATGTATGTGGTATTCCATGCACTTGTCCCCACACTGTGAGACATACACTCCGGAGGCTGGCTGAGGGTTCACACAGCTACCTGTGCCTTCCTTTGCAACTTCTTGAGAATGTGTAGCTATTTCAGGATAAAAATGCTTTAAAAAGGCAAAAATAAAACAGTGTTGAAGACGAAGAGAAAGATCACCTTAAATACTGGTAAGGCTCCTCACCTGTTTGTCCATTTCCTCCATCTGCATGGCGAGGGGTCCCCTCCTCCCAGGAGACTCCAGGACAAACCTGCGTCACTTCACACTGTGCTGACGGTACCGCCTGGTGCAGGGGGCGACTGAGGGGAGTGGCTTTCCATCACTCAGCTCAGCGGGGTCCTGCTTAGGGAGCAAGCCATGGAATAGGGTTATTTCTGGGATGTGATTCATTTTTCAATGTTTTCTCTGCCCTTTCTTCTGCATTTTCCCACCACAACCTTCATGACTCTCTATGTTGAAGGAAAACTCCAGTCTCCTCTGTGCAGGCCAGCAGGAGGCAGCAGGCAGTGTCCTCTGCCTGCTCAGCTCCCTGTGCCCTGAGGGTGCCGGAGATGATGTCAAGGAGCAGCAAAGACATGCTCTTTAGAAGAGAGCTGAAGAAATGGTGGGCACACTTGCAGAAATTCAGCAACCACACATTATGTGCAGGATGAATTAAAGCCAGGCATTAGGGATCTGTGAAATCAGAAGGCACAGTCTGTGTCTAACATGATTTCACATGTTCTGAATCTTTCCAACACAAAGGGATGGTGGACCTCAGAGGTTGTGCTGTGCCAATCATCCTGATCTGACCATTACACATGGTTTACATGTATTAAATACACCGCTCTGTGCCTGCCCAAAAAAGCTAAAACAATTTCACGAGAAGGGTCGCACCTCTCTATTTCATGACTTATGGTCAGGTGTGTCCAGCTCTGCTTTTCCATCTTGGGGCAGTACTGGGGAACTAATCATGGCCACTGGTTTGTCCCGTTGGCAAAAGCCGGGGTCGCAGAGGGTCCCAGCTAGCGGGCCGGGTGGTGGAGGCTTCCTCCTCCTACTGTGGCTCCCAGAGCTCACTTCCAGGCAGCATTGGTCTGAGTAATAACACTCTGTTCCTACTGATCGGCTCACCATGTTTTTCAGAGAGATAGTGCAGAAAGCACATTTAACAGTGATTTAGGTGACGCAAAAAAGAGTTATGTAGTTAATTATGGCATGCTTCAATGGCAGAAAAATGCTGACAACTCGAGTCCCAGCACACCTAATAATGTCATTTGGAAAGTGTCTACACCCAGAGGCAGTGACTCGTGCATCTTTATGAGAAAGACCAGCTGGGATTCTACATACAGAGAAACTGATTTTCTCCAATTGACTACATTATAGATTAATGCATTTTCTTTAATTGTGATTGAGATATTTTGCTGACCTCAAAATCAAAGCAAAGAAACAATTACAAACAGGCAGATATAAAATGAATGGGGTTTCGTTTGCAATCTGAGGTGGGAACGGATTCTGTTCAGAACTGAGGCAGGTCTCCCGGCTGGGCCGGCAGAGGTGACTGCTCTTCATTGCTGTCTCATGGGAAAGACTCACTGTTACAGGTGACTGTGTGTAATGAAGCCCAGGCCGTCACTACCCTGATGTTGGAGGTGTTCAAGGGACAGGGCTTGGAGCCTTGCCTGTGACACAGACTTTGTGTCCCTCTCAGCATGGACTCTGTGAGCTGGTCTCCTAGGCTTTGCCTGTGACGAAGGTCCCCGCCAGGCAGGGTTCTCTGTCTTCATGTGCAGGGTGTGGCCTCTGAAGGAGAATCGGCCACCCACAGTACCATGAGATGACCACTCTGCAGCCGTTAACCACATCCAGGAAGACTGGGCCATGGACGCTCCTTGCTTCAGGCCCAGCCTGCAGACAACCATCCACCTCCTGGACCTCAGGCCTCCAGCTGGTGGTGAGGAGTGACCCACTGTTACTTTCTTCTTCCTGCCTCTCTGACTCGCCATGCTCATCTTACCTGTTGGACCAGGAGCTGTGAGGAATGGGGGCGCTCTCCTAGCTGAAGCCGTGAGCACAGGTCAGGCTCTGGCGAGGCAAGCAGTGACCAAGCTGACGTGCAGGCTGGACCTCAGTCGGCTGCCTTCAGAGCTCCTCTCCCTCTTGGGTCCACATCATTATCAGGACAGCAGTTTTATAGGTCACTGTTAACGAGGGCCTAGAGGTACTGACGTAGGAGAGTTGAGCCTGGACCCTGAGGAATTTTTAGGAAACAGTTTTATTTTAAGCTGCAGCAATTCAGAGGAGGCTTTTGCTTAAACACGTGGACCCCGAGTCTGGAAATTCTTTTAGATCTATACTCAGTGGGGTGACTACATGACAGTGGATGGGTACATGGCAGTTAGTTACCTTTTGTCCCATATTTCAGGTCAGACAGAGGTTTCAGAAGTTTTTACTAAGAAAATAGAGATGGTATCTTTAGCCCAGCAACAAACTTGATTATAGACCTAACTTTTATAAGAAAGAAAGAGGAAGCTATGAACCACAATGAGACTCTGCAAAAATCCTGCTGACATTCTTTGTAAAATCTTTGACAAGAAGTTTAAGTATGGTGGGGGTCCCTGGAGAAGCTTCTATGTTACAATCCTGGTGTGTTTGTGGGGGGATAGCTGGTCTGTATCAGTCAAAATTCTGACTTTTAAACAGGGAAATGAGCTCTCAGAGAAGCGTGGGGTGGGGGGGTTCTGTTCAGACAGGGCTTCTCCTGTCCAGGTCCAGTCCGTCCTCAGTGGTGCCATCCTGTGTGAGTGCAGGTTGGATTTGCGTGGGGGAGGGAGGCTTGGGGGTCTGGGCTGAGATGTCACAATGCCTTCTAACAGACTCAAGCTGTCTATGGGCATGGGCTCAGCGCAGTGGATAAACCAGGCAGGTCACCTCCTCACTCACCACCAGAGCTCTGCCCCCTGGGAACAGGAACAGCTGTCATCTGGGGGGGCAGGGAGCAGCGTTCCAGGCAGGGTCCAGTTTCCAGACCTCTCTCCTCCGGCCTTTGTCACTGATGCACCAATCGTGGGCCCTCGCACACAAGCTCAGGCAGTGCACAGGGGAGAAGCCACCCACTGCAGAGCCCAGAGCCCGTGCCCTGCCCCACACCTGGCTGCCCAACAGACCCGCTGCTTGAGCCGCTGCAGTATGTCTGCTAGCCAACCCGTGATGGATCTGACGGATGGAATTTTCATAAATGCAGTAATTAAAAAAAAGCCAAATGTATAAAGGGCTTCATGAGTTATGATGTAACCCAAAATAAAAAATTTTAAAATCAAAAGTCATTGGTTAAATTGCTTTCTTATATTGATAACTGTCTGAAAGGAGTGATAGATGACAAAGTAAGCCAGCTGTCTCTTTATTTACATGGAAAGCGGAACAATATTTCTAGCCAGAGCAAAATTTATTTTTAATGCTTCAGCTGAAAAATTCATATCATCACTGACCAAAGTATTTAACACTCTGTGGAAGTACTCGTGTTTGACATTTGGGAAGAAGCAGCACTCTGTTGGGTCCATTTCTATGAGCAAAAGAAATGGGCAGCTGCTGGGTGGACATGCCTGCAGTCGTCGGTGTTCTTGTACCTCTCCTACTGTGTAGTTTATGAGAAAAAAAGAAATAGGTAAATACAAGTTTTCTTCAAATAAGAGCTATTTGAGCCCAGGAAGAATAGCTTTTATTACAATGTGCTTTCACTTGTGAGTACACATTTAGAAGTTAAACATTCAGCACCTCATAATGTCCTATTTCTCTCTGTTGATATTCAAACACCCTGGCAAACAAGGAGCAAATACAGGATGTGTTTGAAATGCTCTACTAACTGTTCCATAATATGCAACATAATGAGTCAAACATCAGGAAGAATTCCCCTGTGGCTTTAGCGTGTGCAGAGAGCACCCAGCTGCCTGGTCCCTGGGTGACCTAGGATGGGTGAGCTCTATGGGCCTTTCCATCCCTGCACTGTGTGTCCCCTTGGGCCTGGCTGCAGGGTTGGATATGCTATGGGTCAGCACAGGACATGGCAGCACTGTCCTGTGGCCATTACCGCTCTCAGTGTCTCAAATCCCTGACCTGCCCTGGGGAACCTAGCGTCTCAGTCTCCACCTCGGTTCTCAAAGAATCTCTCTCCCCCAAGACACTTGACAACCCCAAATCACTACATTTACCCCAAGATCATTGTTCAGATGCTTTCGTGGGACTCCTTTTGGGCAGGGACTAGAACAAACGCATGAAGAATCTGCAGTGTTTCAAAGGTGTGTTACCAGAAAGGTGTTCCCTTCGCCTTCTCTGAACTTGCGCCTCCTCCTTCCCATCGCTGGAGTGTAGGTGGGTGGGAACCTGGGCAGAGGCCTGGGATCACAGGTTTGGAAGTTTCTCGTGGGATACTTGATGCTGCTGTGAATTATTAACAAGCTCGCTCATTAAGCTCTTTGGATATCGAGGGGCCTCCAAGCAAGGCTCTAAGCTGCCTTGACCCTTGAGGCTGGTCCCAGGGGTACACTCTGGGGACGGAGCGCAAACCCTTCACTCTATGGAAGCTCTCAGGCTGGCCACACTTGTGGGATGGCTCCCCTGGCACAGGGTGAAGATGGGATGCACTGCTTCCTGAGGATGGTGCGGATCCCTGCAGGGGAGACCCAGACTGGCAACAAGCTGGCCCACGCAGGAAGGGTGAGATGACAACCCAAGGGGTGGACTGCTATCAGTGCTGGACACAGAGGGAGCAGCTCAAGCCAGAGCTGCAGAAAGCACCTCCCCAGAGTCCCCAGGTGCCCCAGATGGCTCACACAAAGCTACATGGAGCACCAGCAGAGTGGCCTTCCAGTAAGGACAGGGAGACTCAGGCCCATGTCCTGCCGAGGCCCAGAGCTTGGCTCTGGCTCCTGGCCAGCCCTTTCCTTTGCCCTGGAGAGTAACTTGGTCACCCACAGTATGGCGTGAACATCAGCCTGCTTCCAGGGACCAGCATTACAAACCCAAACACCCGACTTCTCCAGCCACAAGGGCAAGAAGAAAAAGGGTCACCATTCTTCAGTGGAAAGAAAGAAGAGTAAACACGGAAAACGGGAGAAAGAACGCTGAGAAGGAAGCGGGAAGACGGGCCGCAGATAGCCGGTTGCGGAAGCCAAGGGCGGCTCTGGGCACAGCGCGAGGCCCCTTCGACCGCAGGGCGGCCACGCCTCGGGAACCCGAGCCCCCACTGTCCCACTGTCCCTCGGGCTGCTCCCGAAGCTACAGAAACCAAGATGATGACGTGGGGCTCCAGATTCTAAAGGCAGAATAGAGGAGCCACCCGAAAGGGAAGGGCGCAGTCAGGGAAGGAAACTACCCAGCGGAGGCGCCTGTGGACGCGCCCACGCGCGGAGCCCCCTGCGCTCCTGGTCCCGGGAAGGAGCAGGCGCACCCGCCCTCCGACAGGGGGCGCTGCAGGGCAGGCAGCTGGTGAGACCCGCCTCCGAAGGAAACGGAGAAAGGGCTGGGGGTGTGGCTCCGTGAGAGCAGCCCTGGGCTCAGTCCCCAGGGCCCAGAATGAGGGAAAAGGTAGTATAAATAGTGCGTCTGTCTGTCTGTAGGTGTGATACAAAGGGAAAGTCTGGTGATCCTGAACGAAGGTAGCGAGGTAAATGCATGACATTTGTATAGTTACAGAACATTCCCGAAAGATACCAGCTTCCACCTAATAGAGACGGTACTACACACGTGAGCGGCAGGACTGACCAGGGACTAACTGCAGGGACACCGCCCTGGAGGGACTGGGCAGGCCGAGCTTACTCTGCAGTGGTGGTGAACTCAAGGCCTGTGTCGCCAACGCGCTCCTGAGGATGACAGAGGAGGAGCACTCACGGTGCACCAGCCCATGGCAAGGGTTCCTGGGAGGAGTCCCCGAGCTGGAGCAGGGGAAAGCAGGGAGGCTGTGGGAGGCACAAGCACAGCTTCTAGGTTCATGTTGGAATCGAAAGCATCTACTTTAAATGATAAGAATTGCCAAAGCATGGGGTTAGCTCTCAGGGGTTCAGGATAATACTGTGCACCCTTTGGAGCCTGGAATATTTCAAATGCGGGGAATTTCCAGCGAGCAGCCCTCCGCGAAGCTGAGTGAAACCCTAGGCAATCGCGAGCCCCAGGGTGGGAGTCAGTCTCCACAGTTTCTGGAATTCAGGCCTTGGAAGGCCGCTCTGCCTCTCCATTGAGCTGCGGCCACAAGACCCGGATGGCAGCACCCTGTGGAAGCTGGAGGAGGCGGGGGTTCTCCAGGCAAGCTCCTTCCCCAAAGCCCACCGCCAAGCGCTGAGGCCGCCTGCAGTCAGCTCCCCAGGGAGCAGCACACGGGACCCTCACTGCTGTCCCAGAGCTCTGAGCCGGGGCTGTGGAGAAGGCCTGGCCCTGCCCCTGGCCTGGGTCCTGTGGTTCAGTCCCCAAGGCTGGAGTGCAGCTCCATGGGAGAGTGCCTGCCTAGCACGCAGGAGGCCCTGGGTTCCAGCAGAAAACCACCTAGCAAGCAGCCCTCTGCTCTTGAGCCTTCTGAGTTTAAGGAACAACTGCTATGTGACTAGTGTCCCAGGCTTAGTGTTTGGGCCTGTGTGGAGAGGCTGACACTGCCAGCTGACTGCTGGATCAGTCTGCTTCGTCATCTCTTGGGACCCGTATTAAACACTAATTTCATGCTAACACATAATGTAATCAAATGTGTTTTGTGCATGCTGATCGAGCCAGGCTGGACGGCTTTTTTTTTTTTTTTAAGTGAGAGCGGTACACCTAGGAGTCATCGAATAAAATGGCAGTAAAAAGAGCAGTAAATGTCTTCTTTGCTAATTAAGTGTTTATGGAATCTTTACACTGTTCTTTATGAGGTAATAGCCTGGATCCAGGATGGATCAGCTCTGAGGCCCCCAGCTGTGTTCTACACCTTGGAAGGAAAAGCACATTATTGCCCCATAAAACAGCTCAGAGCCATTGCTGCTAGACTCTGCGTTGGCAAAAAGGGGAATATCTAAGGGTCGGTGCCCCTCCCCTCCACCTCGGCCTGCAACTATGCTGAGCAAGGAAAAAGAAGACGGCGAGGAAGAGGGACAGGAGGTGGTGGGCTTAGGGTTTAAAAGCCACATGAGCAGAGAGACCCAGTTGGTGTTAGGAATTTTGTTAACAAGGTTTTCAAAACCGAGAGCACCTTGGTTAGATTAATATAATATCAGCTGCCACCAAGCTGGTTTTGGTACCTAGACCTGATGTTATGAAATGATTAACCTGAAATAAAACGAGAGCACCTCCAACTACGCTGTGCAACGCTCAGTGAGGTCTGGCTAATTGTTTGGATTAATTTATAAATGCGGAAATATAAATTGACATGTTTTCAGAAAAGGGACCAAAATGAGTTACATAAAAATGACTCAATAAAAATGCACGTGCTGTGTAGCCTCACCGCTCTCACAGAGCGAGCTGGTTGGGGCGTCCGCCGCAGCGGGAGTGCTCGCGGGGTGAGTCCTGTGTCCAACCCCAGGGACCCCTGCCTGCTGCAGCACTCCTGACCCCACTGCAGGCCCAGCACCCTGTGGCGCACATACAGCCGGTCTGCCTCTCCTGGTGGGGGCTGAACCCCACCAAGTCCCACACCCGGGCCTCACTGGCTCTGCTGCTCCAGAAGAGAAGTCCAATTCGTGCCTTCAATAAATGAACTTATTTGGGGACACATTGGTCATTAAGCAGTGGTAACAGAGCCTGCTATGCAAATGGAGCTAAAGCAGCATTTTGTGACTAAGTTCTACTGCTGAGCTGCTGCCCTGCCAAGAGCTGTTCATCAGAGCTGTGCAGCCCAGGGAGGCTCCCAGGGGAGGAGTACAGGCTCTGCAGACGTCCCCAGGCATCCAGTCTGCAGCCCTCTCCCTTTAGTGTCCCCTCCAACCTGGAAGTGAATGAATGAGCACCACCACTGTGGTCTGTGAGGAGGTCAACTCAGCACAGTGGAGCCTGCCTGCAGCCTGGGCACACCAGGAGGACAGCAGGACTTCACCTGCCCTCAGCCTGGGCACAACAGGAGAAGAGAGCAGGACTTCACTGTGACCTCAGCCTGGGCACACCAGGAGGACAGCAGGGCTTCACCTGACCTCAGCCTGGGCACACCAGGAGGACAGCAGGACTCCACCTGACCTCAGCCTGGACACACCAGGAGGACAGCAGGACTCCACCTGACCTCAGCCTGGACACAACAGGAGGACAGCAGGACTCCACCTGACCTCAGCCTGTACACACCAGGAGGACAGCAGGACTCCACCTGACCTCAGCCTGGGCACACCAGGAGGGGAGCAGGACTTCACCTGAACTCAGCCTGGACACACCAGGAGGACAGCAGGACTCCACCTGACCTCAGCCTGGGCACACCAGGAGGACAGCAGGGCTTCACCTGACCTCAGCCTGGACACACCAGGGGGAGAGCAGGACTTCACTGTGACCTCAGCCTGGGCACACCAGGAGGACAGCAGGACTTCACCTGACCTCAGCCTGGGCACACCAGGAGGACAGCAGGACTTCACCTGACCTCAGCCTGGGCACACCAGGAGGACAGCAGGACTTCACCTGACCTCAGCCTGGGTACACCAGGAGGACAGCAGGACTTCACCTGAACTCAGCCTGGGCACACCAGGAGGACAGCAGGACTCCACCTGACCTCAGCCTGGGCACACCAGGAGGACAGCAGGACTTCACCTGAACTCAGCCTGGACACACCAGGAGGACAGCAGGACTCCACCTGACCTCAGCCTGGGCACACCAGGAGGACAGCAGGACTCCACCTGACCTCAGCCTGGGCACACCAGGAGGGGAGCAGGACTTCACCTGAACTCAGCCTGGACACACCAGGAGGACAGCAGGACTTCACCTGACCTCAGCCTGGACACACCAGGAGGACAGCAGGACTCCACCTGACCTCAGCCTGGGCACACCAGGAGGACAGCAGGGCTTCACCTGACCTCAGCCTGGACACACCAGGGGGAGAGCAGGACTTCACTGTGACCTCAGCCTGGGCACACCAGGAGGACAGCAGGACTTCACCTGACCTCAGCCTGGGCACACCAGGAGGACAGCAGGACTTCACCTGACCTCAGCCTGGGCACACCAGGAGGACAGCAGGACTTCACCTGACCTCAGCCTGGGCACACCAGGAGGACAGCAGGACTTCACCTGACCTCAGCCTGGGCACACCAGGAGGACAGCAGGACTTCACTGTGACCTCAGCCTGGGCACACCAGGAGGACAGCAGGACTTCACCTGAACTCAGCCTGGACACACCAGGAGGAGAGCAGGACTCCACCTGACCTCAGCCTGGGCACACTAGGAGGACAGCAGGACTCCACCTGACCTCAGCCTGGACACACCAGGAGGAGAGCAGGACTCCACCTGACCTCAGCCTGGGCACACTAGGAGGACAGCAGGACTCCACCTGACCTCAGCCTGGGCACACCAGGAGGACAGCAGGACTCCACCTGACCTCAGCCTGGACACACCAGGAGGACAGCAGGACTTCACCTGAACTCAGCCTGGACACACCAGGAGGAGAGCAGGACTCCACCTGACCTCAGCCTGGGCACACCAGGAGGACAGCAGGACTCCACCTGACCTCAGCCTGGGCACACCAGGAGGACAGCAAGACTCCACCTGACCTCAGCCTGGACACACCAGGAGGACAGCAGGACTTCATCTGAACTCAGCCTGGACACACCAGGAGGACAGCAGGACTTCACCTGACCTCAGCCTGGGCACACCAGGAGGACAGCAGGACTCCACCTGACCTCAGCCTGGGCACACCAGGAGGACAGCAGGACTCCACCTGACCTCAGCCTGGACACACCAGGAGGACAGCAGGACTCCACCTGACCTCAGCCTGGGCACACCAGGAGGACAGCAGGACTCCACCTGACCTCAGCCTGGGCACACCAGGAGGACAGCAGGACTTCACCTGACCTCAGCCTGGGCACACCAGGAGGAGAGCAGGACTTCACCTGACCTCAGCCTGGACACACCAGGAGGACAGCAGGACTCCACCTGACCTCAGCCTGGGCACACCAGGAGGACAGCAGGACTTCACCTGACCTCAGCCTGGACACACCAGGAGGAGAGCAGGACTCCACCTGACCTCAGCCTGGGCACACTAGGAGGACAGCAGGACTCCACCTGACCTCAGCCTGGGCACACCAGGAGGACAGCAGGACTCCACCTGACCTCAGCCTGGACACACCAGGAGGAGAGCAGGACTCCACCTGACCTCAGCCTGGGCACACCAGGAGGACAGCAGGACTCCACCTGACCTCAGCCTGGGCACACCAGGAGGACAGCAGGACTCCACCTGACCTCAGCCTGGGCACACCAGGAGGACAGCAGGACTTCACCTGACCTCAGCCTGGGCACACCAGGAGGAGAGCAGGACTTCACCTGACCTCAGCCTGGACACACCAGGAGGACAGCAGGACTCCACCTGACCTCAGCCTGGGCACACCAGGAGGACAGCAGGACTCCACCTGACCTCAGCCTGGACACACCAGGAGGAGAGCAGGACTCCACCTGACCTCAGCCTGGACACACCAGGAGGACAGCAGGACTCCACCTGACCTCAGCCTGGACACACCAGGAGGACAGCAGGACTCCACCTGACCTCAGCCTGGGCACACCAGGAGGACAGCAGGACTCCACCTGACCTCAGCCTGGGCACACCAGGAGGAGAGCAGGACTTCACCTGACCTCAGCCTGGGCACACTAGGAGGACAGCAGGACTCCACCTGACCTCAGCCTGGGCACACCAAGAGGACAGCAGGACTCCACCTGACCTCAGCCTGGACACACCAGGAGGACAGCAGGACTCCACCTGACCTCAGCCTGGACACACCAGGAGGACAGCAGGACTCCACCTGACCTCAGCCTGGGCACACCAGGAGGACAGCAGGGCTTCACCTGACCTCAGCCTGGACACACCAGGAGGACAGCAGGACTCCACCTGACCTCAGCCTGGGCACACCAGGAGGACAGCAGGACTTCACCTGAACTCAGCCTGGACACACCAGGAGGGCAGCAGGACTTCACCTGACCTCAGCCTGGGCACACCAGGAGGACAGCAGGACTTCACCTGAACTCAGCCTGGGCACACCAGGAGGAGAGCAGGACTTCACCTGACCTCAGCCTGGACACACCAGGAGGACAGCAGGACTTCACCTGACCTCAGCCTGGGCACACTAGGAGGACAGCAGGACTCCACCTGACCTCAGCCTGGGCACACCGGGAGGACAGCAGGACTTCACCTGAACTCAGCCTGGACACACCAGGAGGACAGCAGGACTCCACCTGACCTCAGCCTGGGCACACCAGGAGGACAGCAGGACTCCACCTGACCTCAGCCTGGGCACACCAGGAGGAGAGCAGGACTCCACCTGACCTCACCATCCAGCGAATGCTGTGGATTCTCTCCCAGCATGTATTAACAGGGCAGTGCCCCCCAGGGCCCTTGTGACAGGCACAGTCCCAGGGTGGTGCTTCGGCAGGAGGGGCCTGGGGGAGTCAAAGGTCACTGGAGTCATGCCCCTGCAGGGGGAAGTGGGGCCCTGCTCTCAGAGTCTTCTTTTCTCCTTCTTGGCCAACTAGGAAGCAGTTTGCTATCACACATGCTCCCACTAGGCTGTGCCCCCCTCTCTAGAGGCCCAAACCAATGGGGCCACCTGATTTTGAGCTGAGACTCTGGAGCCATGAGCCAGGCTGGCGCTGTCCAACTTAGTTGTGTTGGGCCTGTGGGGCGACACAAAGCCGACTGACAGATGACGTGGGCTTTTAAACACGTGGTCCAATTCTGCAAAGGGCACCGTTTAACTTGATGAAACTTGTGAAAGTTTGCCGACCCCTCACCTCCAGGGCTGCTGTCTGCCCTATCTGGAGACTCTCAGGGAATCTGGGTGCACTAGTGTGTGAACACAGGGTTCCCTTTCTCTTGTAGATGCCTCCCGTGGAGAATGGTAGATCACAGG
Source organism: Callospermophilus lateralis (assembly GCF_048772815.1). Lineage (NCBI taxonomy): Eukaryota > Metazoa > Chordata > Mammalia > Rodentia > Sciuridae > Callospermophilus > Callospermophilus lateralis. The sequence goes on from NC_135308.1 coordinate 1,878,837, forward strand.
CTAGATCTAGTTTTAACTTTATAGAAAACCGTCCAACTGGTTTCTGAAGCGGCTGGACCCACCCGTGGTCTCCCTGGTGAGGTATGAGGCTCCTGCTGCTAGGCACCCTGGCCAGTCCCCGCCGTGAGTGCTGTGCTTGTCCTTGCGCACCTGAGGTGGAAGCTGGTGCTGCGCTGAGAGGCAGCTCTCAATGCCCAGCCATGGTGGTGAGCACCCTCCCCCGGCTCCTCGCAGCCGTGGATCTGTGTGGAGATGTTGTTTACTTACGGTTTTACTTTAAGATTTCCTAAATAAAGGACTTTTATCAGATGTATAACGTGTACTTATTCTTTCTTATCTGTGGTCTTTGTCTTTTTCTTTCCTCCCTCCCTCCCTCCCCCCCCCTCCCTCCCTGGGTGTTTTAGCAAAGGTCAAGTCCAAACTAAATGCCTTTTCTCTCATGGACCATGTTTTTGCTGTTATACCTGGGAACACTTATCCCAATTTTTTCCTATGTTTTCAGAACATTTATTTATTTTGTGTTTTTATTAAAATTTAACAGAAAGATCTTATGTTCTCTTTTAAAAGTTTTACAGCTTTTGTGTTTCATCTATTTTGAGCTAATTCTTGTTCAGATACTAAGTATGAACGTAGACACGTTCCTCTGCTTATTGAAAACGGTAACCTCACCCCACTGAATTTTCTTGGCATCTCCATAAAGACTCAGTGCAGAGGGGACTCCACAGACCCCTTCCATCCTACTGATCTCTGTGACTGACTCAGGGATACCTCCCAGTCCTCCTTCCTGCGAGAATTAAGTCTTGGATCCGAGTAACGAGTCATCCATTTTTGTTTGCTTTCAAAACAGTTTTAGTTCTCTAGATTCCTGCACTTTTAGGAACTTACATTTTTTGGATTTTAGAAAGAGATTTAGGATAGCTACAAAAATAAAAAATAAATGACCACTGGGGCTGGTGGGCTCTTTGCACACGCCCCGGTTCACCCGCGGACTTTCCTCCAGTGCCCGTGGTGGGTGGGTGGGGGATTTTGTAACACACCCATGCCAAGTCTCAATCTTTAGGATAGATTTCTTTGAGGTGGCTCCCTGACATTTTTCCCTTAGGCAACATGGAGAACTATGTTATTAATTGATTATCAAATGCTAAAAATGTACATATTCTTTCTTATCTGTGGTTTTTGTCTTTTTCTTTCCTTCCTCATAAAGTTTAAGCATGTCAGGCTATAAGATTTCCTCTATGCACCACCTTAGCACATCCCATAAAACCTGATATGTTGTATTTTCAAAATTGTTTAGTTTGAAATATTTCTTATTCCCTTCGGGAATCTCATAAATTATTAATTTGCCAATAGTTGTGATATTTTTCATATTGGAAAAGGCATCTTGCCAGATACCTCTCATTTATTAATTTCTAGTTTATTTCTGTAATTATCTGAGAATGTTCTTTGTAAGATTCCTATTATTTGACATGTCCTAATTTTTTTCTTTGTTTTACAGAATATTGTCTATCTTTGAGAATGGCTCCTGTGTACTTGAAAAACATACGTCTATCTTTAATTGTTGAGCAGAATGCTCTAAAGTACTCAGTGAGATACGTTGTTTAAGTTTACACCAGGTTTCCGACAGTCCTCCAGATTTTCTGCCTGGTGATTGTATTGATTTTAGAATTCTGCAGCATCCTCTCGATTATCCTGCCTCATTTCTCCTCTTGCTCCTTCCCTTTCTGCTGAGGGTGTTTCTGGGCTCCTTGACAGTTACATTTCCTGTGGGACCATTGCCTTTTCCTGGAGAACTGGTGGACCTCCCCTGGACACCTGGTGGACTTCCCCTGGAGACCTGGTGGGCCTCCCCTGGACACCTGGCGGGCCTCCCCTGGACACCTGGTGGGCCTTCTCAGGAGACCTGGTGGGCTTCCCCTGGACACCTGGTGGGCATCCCTAGGAAACCTGGTAGGCCTCCCCTGGACACCTGGTGGGCCTTCTCAGGAGACCTGGTAGGCCTCCCCTGGACACCTGGTGGGCTTCCCCTGGACACCCTGGAGACTGGGGAGCTTCCTGGCCTGCTGTGGAGCTCTCCTCTCTACTCTTGACAGCTGTCTGCTGTGAACTGTGCTGGCCTCAGTGAGGCCTCCCAGGGCTTTGTGGACTGTCCTTTGCTGGCCTAGTGCTGTCTGTTATGCATCTGCATACCTTTACCTTGTGACATCTGCATTGCCATGGCCTGGGCTGCATCCACTGTACAAAGCCAGGCAGATGGAGGTCCAGTGCCCTGCCTCTGGGCATCTGCCCAAGGCCTCTGAGTTTGAACCACTTGCTTCTTGGGGGCACAAAAGCATCACTAACCCGTCAGATCCAGGTAATCAAGGACACGTCCACACCCTGTGCTCTCCCTGTCTGCTGTGTGGTGCAGGGTCTCAGGAGGCCAGGACTTCTGCGGGAGCCTGGAGGGGGTCAAGGCCCACAGTAGGTCCACAGCAGGCTCCCGAGGCATTCTGCTCTGTGGGGCTGTGGGCTTGTTTCCATTTCCAGGATTGTGTTCATGGCTTCTGCCTCACTGCTGTGATTGCCTGTGGGTCTTGCAGGCCGTCTACCTGCCTGTTAGTGCCCTTGACATTTTAATCCTCGATGCTTCAGTTCCTCCTCAGGTGGTATCAACAGTCGGGCTGGCACCCAGGGGTGGTGGCTGTCTGTGGGGCTGCTGCTCCCACCTCCCTTTGGCTGGCCCATCGTGACTTCTCTGTCTTGGAACCTGAGCATCTCCGTCCTGTGCGCTGTCATGGAGGTGACTACCAGCTTTCAGGTCTGTGATGGACTCGCCTGCTCTTCTCCAGGCCTTCAGTGCAGCACGTGGTGCATCCCGTGGGTCTGTGCCTCGTTGGTGCCACGGCTGCAACAGCACAGCATGGCTTCTCAGCTCCCTGTGGTTCCTCATCTCAGGATGGGGCTGGTTTCGGGATTTCCCAGTGATGGATGTGTCCTGCTGACAGCATTTACCCTGGGTAACTGGAAGGTGAGTGTGTGTGTGTGTGGCCGGTAAGGGAGGCGGGAGAGCAGAGCAGGAACGTCACCTCATGCTCACAAGGTGCCAAGTGTGTCACTTAGACCTGCTCAGAGTTCCACAGTGTCCATCACAGCCATTGGGGTGCTGCCCCTCTGAGGCACTGAGCTGCTGACTCTGAAACCGGCTGCATCTCACGTAGGACACCTGCAGTACACACCTGGGCACGTGTGCACACATCATCACGTTCCGTGGTTTTCAGTGGCTCCTTACTCGGCAGCTCTCCACGGACCAGGACTACTGTGGTAAAACTGCCACAAGTTACAGACAGGTTACTCCCTTTAAACACTGCACACAAAGTTGTAGAGTTCTAAAGACTAGATCTAAAGTTCTCTTATCTGCAAACATTTTAAAAATTTTAACTATATTTAAAAATTTTTCCCTTTGACAATTTCTAATGTTTACAACATTACAAGAAAAAAACTGTTAAATTCCAAACAGAATTTACTCTGAGATCTGGCTAAATAAAATGCAGATGCAAGGATAATAAGGCAAATCTTTATGAAATCAAGAAACATTTAGAATTGTAGTGACTAAAACCACACCTGGACCCTTGAGGCTCAGACACCAAAGTGCACTCCCTGGCCCTGTACCAGGAGGGCAGTTGGTTTTAAATCCCGACTGGGGAAAAGACACAGGCAGCCTCTCTGCTGGAACTTGGCACTGTCTTCCCCGATTGTCTCCCAACTCCGCCAGTGGAGAAGGCTCTGAAATCACGGCACTTGCACAGAAGCAATAATTGAATCCCACACAACAAATGCTTCAACCAGCAAATTCCCCTGCACTGAAGCGAATGCAGACGCGCCCAGGAGGTGCTGACACAGAAGCCGGACCTCAGAGGCACGCCTGCCTCGCCTCGCACACCACGGTATGAGACTGCTGCCGTGGCCCTTCAGAGGGATGTGTGCACACAGCACTCATACACATATGGACACACGTGCTGAGCGTTGTATACGTAAAGATTTGAAACATAGAATGTGCACTTGAGAGTATGTCCTTGAGCATGTGGAATGCCGAGGCCATCGAGTATTTAGCAACACTGCAGCTCAGAAGGGACGGCCACCCTTTCCGTTGTGTGTGCCCTAAGAGGAGGCCAGCTCCATCTACAAGGCTTGCATGGGTCTCGCACACAGTTAGCGGCGAGAGCATTTTTAAACTATGGACAGAAGTGGCTACTGCTCTGTGTCGTTGGTACTGAGAGGAAAGAAGACCACCTTGAGAGGGAGCCGTGGTCCAGCTTTGGTTCTGTTGATGAGGAGCTGAGGAATACTGAGCCCATCTTTGGGACCTTTTGGGCTTCAGTTACTGTCTGTGGAGTGAAGACACTGGAGATGATGAAGACAGTCTCTCCCACGAAATGATGGTGGAATCTGGACTCGTGGGAGTGGCTCTCTAAGGGTGCAGGAGAGCGGCTGGATGCCAAGCCTGGTCAAGAGTGGACGCCCCACAGAGGCGCAGACGAGGCAGGAGGCTCCTCTGCAGCCCTGGAGCCCCGTGAGGTGGCAGCAGAACTTCAAGGAAGCCTGCTTTCTAGTGACGTCAGAAAGCGCACTAGGGCTCCAGGGGACTGAGAGCAGCCCAGTGCTGTCCTAACAGGTGCGGGGGGTCCCCAAACCCTCCCGCCCACACAGTGACTGGCCACCAGAGATGCCGCGGAGGAAAGACACAGGGAGGTAACTAAACCTGGACTGGGACTGCCACAGGACTCCTGGGGACCACGTGACCCTAGACAATGGCAGGTAAGTGGGAGAGTCAGCAGGCCAAGGGAAGCAAGAAGGGGCCCCTCACGCTCTCCACCAGTGTCTGCAGCCCAGGCTCGTCTACAGAGAGAACCAAGGGAGGAGGAGGAAATCGCACAGAACCACCTGGAATAACACGGGTGTGGACACTGTCCCACGCCGAGGCCTGGAGAGGTCCTTAGATGTGTTCCTGGTGAAGTGGGAAAAGCATGCTGTCGGGAATGAGAGAAGGGGGCACTGCAGCCGAGCAACAGGAGTGGGAAGACGCAGGATCTGCACTCAGAACATGCAGCATGAGACAGACGCATGGCCGCCCAGGGCCACGAGGAAGCGGGGCAGACTGGAGGGTGGTCAGGAGGGCGTCGGAATGGGAGGAATGAGAGAGAGCCCGGAGGGCAAGCAAAGGGAGCTACAGTGTGCATGTCACTGGGACCCCTGGGGGGAGGGCACAGGAACTCCCACAGGTGTCCTGGGATGTAGGTGTCACTGGGATGGAACCCAGGGCCTTGTGGATGCTAAGCAAGTGTCTGATGTTTGCATTCCAACCCTATTTCTTTTTTAAAAGCTCTTGAATTTCCTGGGAGGGTCATGGTCATTCACAATAGCTGGGTTCATTCTGACTGTCACACATGCGTGGGGTTTGCTCCATCCAGTCCCCAGTGCCCCCCCCTGCTCTTCCCTCCCCTGGTGTGGTTCTGTTAGGTTGATCCCACGTTTCCTCTCCTCCCTACCTCTCCATCTCCATCCTTCTTCTTCTTAATGATATTAACCCCCCCCCCCAGTGTTTTTCCTTATTTGGTCTAATTCCACTCAACCCTTGAGCCCAGCTTATTTCACTTAGCATGATCTTCTCCCCTCCATCCACTTACCAGCAAATGCCGCTATTCCATTCTTCTTTAGGGCTGAGTAAAAGCTCCGCGGGGTGTGTGCGTGCGTGCGTGTGTGTGTGTGTGTGTGTGTGTGTGTGTGACTTTCTTTACCCACCTGTCTGTTGACACGCATCTGGGCTGATTCCATAATCTGGCTATCAGAAGCCGCCTGGCTCTCCACATTGATATGAGTGTGTCACTGTAATGTGCTGGTTTAGTTCTCTAGAATAAATACCAAGGAGTGAGATAGCTAGGTCCTAGAGTGGATCCATTCCTAGTTTTTGAGGAATCTCCATGTTGTTTTTCAGAGTGTTTGCAGTAATTGGCAGTCCCACCAACAATGAGCGGAAGTTTCCCCCACACTCTTGACAGCAGTTACTCTTTGTCTTCTTGATGACTGCCATTCTGACTGGAGTGAGATAACATCTCAGTGCACTTTTGATTTGCATTTTCCTTGTTGTTAAGGATGTTGGACATTTTTTTCATGTATTTGTTGGTCAATTCTATTTCTTTTATGAAATGTCTGTCTAGATCATTTGTTCATTCACTGATTGAGATATCTGGGTTTTTTGTTAAGCTTCTTGAGTTATTTATAAATTCTGAGTATTAATCCCCTTAAGATAAATAGTTGGCAGAGATTTTCTCCCATCCTGTATGATATCTCTCTATGCTCTTAATCATTTCCTTTGCTGAGCAAAAGCTTTTTAAATTTGATGCCATCCCATTTATTGATTCCTGGTTTTGGTTCTGAGCTTTAGGGATCTTATTAAGGAACACTCCACACCAATATGGTGGAGTGTTGACTCTGTTTTCTTCTAGCAGCTGCAAACTTTCTGATCTAAATCCTAATCCTCTGACCCAGTTTAATTTGATGTGTGTGTGTGTGTGTGTGTGTGTGTGTGTGTGTGAGATACTGGGGATCTAACTCAGGGCCCTGTGCCTGCAAGGCAAGCACTCTACCAAATGAGCTATATCCCCAGCCCCCGCTAATTTGATTTTTGTGCACAGTGAGAGACATGGGTCTGCTTTCATTCTTTTACATATTTATATAGAATTTTTCTAGCACCATTTGTTAAAAAGGCTGTCTTTTCTCTGACATATGTTTTTGGGACCTTTGCAAGGATCAGATGACTGTACTTGTGTGGCTTTGTCTCTGTGTCTTCTATTCTAATCCCTTGCTGTTCATGTCTGTTTGATGCATGTCATGCCATGTATGTGGCTGCAGCTCTGTGGTGTAATTTCAGATTAGGTATTGTCGTATCTTCTGCATCACTCTTCTTGCTCAAAATTGCTTTGGCTATTCTGGCACTTCAATTCTTCCAAATGAACTTTAGAACTTTTTTCTAGTTCTGTGTAGAATATCGTGGGCATTTTGATGGGGATCATACTGAATTCGTGTATTGCTTTCAGTAGTCTGCTCATGTTGACCATATTAATTCTGCCTATTCAAGAACATGGGAGAGCTTTACATCTTCCAAGTTCTTCTTAAATTTCTTTCCTGTGTGTTCTGTAATTTTCATTGTAAGATCTTTTACTTCCTTGGTTAAATTAATTTCCAAGGGTTTTTAATTTTATTTTTAATTTACTTTTTAGATTATTGTGAATAGGATAGTTTTCCTGACTTCTTTCTCAGCAGAATCACTGTTGGAGTATAGGAAAGCTATTGATTTATGAATGTTGATCTTGTATCCTATTTCTTTGCTGAATACACTTATTAGCTCTAGAATTCTTCTGGTGAAGTTTTTGGGTCTTCTACATATAGGGTCATGTCATCAACAAGCAGAGATAATTTGAGCTGTCCTCCCCACCCCAATTTGTATCTGTTTAATTTCCTTTTCTTGCCTTATTACTCTGGCTAGTGTTTCAAGGACTAGGTTGAATAAGTTTGGTGAGAGTGGATACCTTTGTCTTTTTCCTGATTTTCTAGGAAATTCTTTTAGTTTTCTCTGTTCAATTTGATATTTATTGGGGGGTTTGTTGTATGTAGCCTTTAAGATGTTGAGTTAAATTCCTTCTATCTCTTGTATCACTAGTGTTTTTAACCTGAATGAGTGCTGGATTTTATCAAAGGCCTTTTCTTCATCAATTGAGATTATCATATGATTCTTGTTCTTAATTTTACTTAAGTGGTGAGTTACATTTATTGATTTGTGTGTGTTGAACTAACATTGCATCCCTGGGATGAAACCCACTTGACCATGATGTATTGTCTTCATGATTTTTTTTTAATGTAGCTTGCTAATATTTTATTGAGAATTTTTGCATTATCAGGACTATTTGACTGTAGTTTTCTTTCCTTAATATGTCTTAGGTGTCATATGTCTTAGGTGTCAGGGTTATATTGGTTTCATAGAATGTATTTGGAGTGTTCCTTTCTTTACAATTTCATGGAATAATCTTTATGGAAAAATGCTTTAGTAATGCCAAGGACCTTTTGGCTATAAAATTCTGCATTTTTGGAGAATAGACAATTCTCAAGGTTAAATATATTCAGTTTATAAGTGTTGAAAGTCCCTGTCACACTTGAGAGAACAGAGGTCATGTGGTGGAAGGACCCTCAGCTGAGCACAGAGCTCTCAGGTTATGCGGTACTCATGGGGTGGCATGGGTGAGCACCGTAGGACCAGACGGTGGTCCCAGGAGGTGAGGGCGCTGGAGTCCGCCCCAGAAGAGGAAATCACACAGCACTACCAGAGGGTGAGTTTGTTTTAGCGGTGACAGAGTGAACTGAATGACCTTTGCTGAGGACACCAGTGTGGATTCACATCTCAGTGAGGACACAGTGTGCATCAGTAAGATGATGAAGGTGCTTGGCTTGCTCTGCTGGTACCGGGTGGCTGCTGGCTCTTACTGAGCACAGAGTGAAACTGTCTCGAATGAATGAAGAAGAAAGTGACCAAAATTCACAGTATTAATGTTCTATAATGGAAATATCTTTCACGCTTCTATTTTTTTATTTGGAGGATTTTGAAGTGGTATGTACAGTCTGAAGGGTCCTCGGTCCTCTGGATGCACTGTGGCTGACATTCATCCGCCTCTGAATTCTTCCACTTGCATCCTGTCTCCCAGGGTTGGAGCCTCTTGCCTCTTGCACTGTAGTCTGTGACTGGTCACATGCCTCTGCCCATGTGCTGCCCTTTATTGGGAAGAATTCTTTGGGCCAACTGGCTGGTGTGGAGGCTTGTTGGTGACAGTCTCTCTGAGTCCAGAGTTCTGTAAGGACCTGTTTGTCCAAGCACTGCCAGCACCAGGTGCAGAGCTGGTCACACATAACTTCACAAGGACGGTGTCTGATGACCTAAAACACGTGCCTGGAAGTTGCTGTGGACCTGCCTCCTCCTGCAGACCCTGATCCTGTAGGCTGATCTCCCTTTGCCCCTTGCACCGTGCCCTGGTGACTCCCTCACTCTGACACAAGGCCTGGCGTGGCTAAGGCTGGACTTTCCGTTGCTGATACAGTTTGCACAGGCATTTCATTCAGAAAAACTGCCAGCATATTCGTTTTTTTTTTCAAATATATTTTGTACTCGAGGACTGTGGAAGTCAGGGGATCATTATAAGGCATTCTTGTTTCCTGGACAGGCTATTGGCATCCGGTAATTTTATTCCTTGAGTTTGGAGCTCAAAGTTGAATGTCTAGAGACTGATGCAGGGTAGGAGGGACCCTGACCTCTCCGTTCACACTTCTTCACATAGTGAAGCCTAAGAATCCAGCCATTCCTTCCAGTTAGGGGATTTCAACGCCCACACCGTGGACACCTGCGACACCTGCGACACCTGCAGGGTCCCGGAGACTCCGTGAGTCGCTGCCCCTTCACTTCACCTTCCATCAAGCCACCCCAAGTTCAGGAAGCTCAGTGTAGGTCACCTGAAGGTCAAGCAGAATACATTTGCATTACAGTCTGGTTCCTGGTCTTCCACTGGTTTGTTCCCTGTAGATGAGGAATGCTGGGGATTGAATAAAAATTTAACATTCTAAGAAATACATTCTCTGGTAGAATCAGAGGGAGTTTGCTGAGTGAGTTTGGTATTGTGGAAATCACCACAAGCACGTTACAGAGCACGCATCATAAAGGCCACGTTTGATCCAGATGGTGGCCCTGACACTCAGACCTTCAGGTGAGGGTCGAGGGGACGAAGAACACTCCGCTGTGGGGAACAGCAGGAGGGGCCGCAGGAGTCGAGTGGCTCCCGCTCTGAACACTGCTTAGAAGTGGGCGAGTCAGACCCGCAGCCTTGTCCTGCATGGATGGAAACTGAACGGCAAGGTCACATCCTTTCAACTGCTGTCACCGGAGCACCCTGGACGTGCCCTGATTGGAGCATGACACAGAGGTTGGAAAGAGGAGTTTCCAGAGAAAGGAGTTCCCCTAAGCTTCCAAACAGGGGTGCCGCGGACTTCCCATCAGCACCCGCAGAGGACAGGCTGGGCAAGGGGGATGGACAAAGGAAGCCTTCCTGGGAAGAAGCCCGACGTGCACGAGGTTGTGCTGCGTGGAGGTGATGCTCTGGGAAAAGAAAAATATGACCCTTTTACTGTTGATTTGTGCCTCCGTTCCCGCTGCTTCTGTGCTGCCCCCAAGCAGATTGCCAGGGACTGGGCAGCCACACAGGACCACACGCAGCGAGGGCCTGGTGTGGGGAGGCTCATAGGACACGGTGCCTGTGATGGACACCCTCAGCCACGGTGACCCCTGGGATGCCCGTGAACAGCTCGGGGCCTCCTAAGGAGCCTGGGAGGCTGGCTCCACAGTGTCCTGTGTTTCTACCTGGGCCTGTCCTCCCTCTGGGGCTGCGGGGTGGAGAGGGGCTGGTTCACCTGGGCGGTCACAGCAGTGCGCTGTGAACGGGGCTGTGGCCAACACCTCGTATCGCTCGCTCTAACCCTGGTTCCGCCTTGTGCTGGCCTGTGCCGTGTCCCAGTGGCCTGGCCCTGTGGCCCCGTTGCCTCAACTTCAAGACAGCAGTGCTGAGTGTGGGGGCCTCCCAGGCTCTTCCCCAGGACGGTGCTTTTGCTAGCGGATGTGTAGGCAGGGCCAGCGGTGCAAGTGCTCCCTGGGCCACGTGGGGAATCAGCTGCCCTTGTCAGCCCCCTCTGTGAAGGCCCTCGGCTCCAAAGTCAGCAGCAGGCAGATGTCCAGTTTGAGACCAGAATCTGCTATCTTAAGACCACTCATCTTGCAGCCTCTGAAACTCCTCAACCAGCTCAGGATTCCAGGCACGGCCCTCTTGGAGACTGTGATCACCGAGGAGCTGGGTGCAGTGTTTATGTGTCTAGCTCACCATCATGAGCAGCTGCAGTTTTATTAGCACGGGACGTGATTGGATTTCACATCATGCTTGTGCCACAGGACATTGCAGCATACAGCTGTGCTCTTAAACCTGCCTGTGTATCCCAGCAAGCCTCCCCCCACCCATACATGATCTCTGTCTTCCTGTTACTCATTTGTGTTCCTCGGATTCTTTTCTAGCACTTGGAAAACAGAAAAATAATAGAAGACCTGGAAGTTTTAAAAATAGCCATTTGGAGGAAGAGGTAGAGTAGAAAGTGCTCCCCCACTTGAGGTGATCAAAGAAGTCAGAGCTGGGAGATGTGGGAGGAGGAGGGCAGGCTGACGGGGAGTGGATGGCCAGGCTGACCCGTGGACGGACAGGAGGGAGGCCACAGGTCAGTGCCCTGAGGGACACCCACAGAGCCTTATTCATGGTATGTTCGCATCCACATAGCCATCGCTGCCATCAGGAGATGCAACGTCCACCGCTCCCACGCAAGTGCCCTCCTCCTGCCTGGGTGCCTGCTGGCCTGATCCTCTCAGCAACAAAACCCACCAGCAGGCTCTGTGCCCCCGTGGCTTCTGCTCGGCCTGAGGGTCCTCGTCTGTGTCAGGGCACAGCTGTGGGTGTGCCTTGCTGGACCTCTGACCCGTGCCATGCTCCTTGGCATGGGCTCCTCCTGAGGTGTGCTGGGTTGCACCCCAGGGGCTCCCTGTATTCTGCCTCCTTGGAGGATGCTCCCCAGAGAGTGACAGTATTTCCTCAGAACTTTTAACATCAAGTATTAAGGATATGCCAATTATGGCCCCCAGTACTTAAATACCTAGCTGTGTACATTGTGAGCATGCGGTCTCACAGACGTGTGTGCAGACACCCAGGTTCAGGTATCTGAAGGAACCAGCAAACAATAGCTCTGCTGTTTAAAGCGCTCTTCACTCTGATCTCTTCTGTCCTGGCACAGAATCCAAGGCTGCACCTCAGCTCACAACCATCGCAGATCTTATGTCATTTGTTTTGCAAAAATGTGGGATGTGACCATATGTGAAGGTTTGATTTTTTAAAAATAAGATTGTGTGAGTATTGTAAAGAGTCATTCACTACTAAACTGTCATTGGTGTGAGATCAGGATGCATGGAACACTTGTGATTCACAGGATTCGTGGAACACATTAAGACAGTAGCCTGTGACACAGCGAGATCCGGTGACGAGTACAAACCTGGATCAGGATATAAAAACACCCATGGATCCTGAAGCACGTTTGGAGAGAGTGGATTTAGAACGTCTGGCTTGTCAGCGTCTCTATCACCAGCAAGGGCTCACCTGTCCCGCGCTCTCGCGTGACCTGCTGGGCTTGCCCAGGATGAGTGCCCTGGGATT